>NW_011364548.1:368293-408768 GCF_000735185.1 Notothenia coriiceps
CCCGACTCCGAGAAGAGTCTCCTTCCCGTCTACGTCTCCTTTCAGGAAGGGCATTTCCCATCTCAAATGGCCTGTCTTAGGACGGCTGCGACAGTCTCTCAGACGAAACAACGTTGCGCTGCACATACGCTCAGAGATTGGCAGGGGCGACCTTGTTAAAACATGTTTCTGTCCTTAAGGTCCAAGAGCGTTGCAAGACTCTAAATACCACGCTAGAAGTCATCTCTCCTCAGTCCCCCCTCGTCCCCCCATATTGAGCAAGAAGAGTCAGTCTGACCTCTTGGCTCTCTCCAGGTCGTCGTTGGCCTGCTCCAGCTCTCGGACGTATTTGTTGAGCTGATCTTTGATGCTGCGTGTCTGGCCCAGGTCGTCCTCCAGCATAGAAACCTGCTTATAACTCTGCGCATGCTGATGCTCCAGCTTCTCCTGTGTGAGGGGGAAAGAAAAGGACATGGGAGTGAATGTGTGGAGAAAAGACAAGGAAAGAAACTGTACTTTCATTAAATGTTTATGGGTCACGCAGTGGGAAAGTACCGTATTATATACTAAACAGTAATCATCAGTACTCCTACTGTTATGATGACAACCTGGTGAATCACAAGACAGTTAGTAAAGATGATCTCCCACACATTATGTTATGGTTATAGAGCCTCTTATTTGCCCTGTGGCACTTTACAGTACAGTTAGCATGCTAGTGTTGTGGCCCCTGAGGCACAAAGCATGATTCACAGTATTTTCTGGTTCATTGACACCGTCTGTTTTCAGCATGAGCTGCTGTAATCACACTCACATGATGGGGCCATGGGAAACATCACAATACTGTTCTGCTCTGTATACGGTGTTTATCCTGAATGCATACACAGCCATTGGTTTACCTATAAACATGTGAGCGTGACTACAGCACATTGAATACATCTGACCACTGTTCATGCCTGTATTGATTAAGAACCAGACTTGTCTTTGCAGTTCTCTATTTTCTTCCAATCCAATGAAAGAGTGCCGGAGGATTACCTCACGACTTGTTAACGCCTACATTCAAATAAGACATTGAACTCTGTCCTCGGGATCCAACAGAGATCAGATAACCTCCTAAGACCGCAAATGACTTTATTGGTCAATAGATCATAAAAACCCAAGCCAAGTCCTAAAATATGAACCACATGGCAAGTCACCAGAACCAGTTACCTTGAGGTTGACCACCTCGTTCTTCAGTCTCTCATTTTCGATCTGGAGGTCTCGAAGGCGGTGTTCGGCCTGACTCAGCTGCGCCTCCAGCTCGGCCTCCAGCTCCCGGCTCCCCTCCTGGAACTCCTGCAGCTCCTCCTGGGCATCGTAGCAACTGTGAGGACACACGTAAACAATCACTGTCAATTACCAGCTGCCCTGTTCACTGCCACCATTCAGCTCTGTATCGCTGACTGGCTGAATGACCACAGGCCTGAGCTCTAGAAACGGGCTGGCTTTTGTCCCGCAAGATGAGCCAGGCTCAGGCATGTTCTCGCAGCTTCATCTCCAATGGCCAGGAATAAACCTGCATAAAAAGCCCCGTCAGACATTTGTAGATTTTTAACCTTCAACTTTGCCGCTGCCAAACAGGAATCTCAGTGCTGACGAGTTAAGCATTCTAAATATACAGCCCTAAAGAGACAGCTGACAGTATGAGGTTCAGAGGTAGCTTGAAAAACAGGCCTGCTGTCAAAGAGTCCTGTGGGAGAGGTTAAAAGGTGGGGAGAAAATGAGAGGGTGCAGGAACAGGAAGAGGACACCGTAGTCAGGGATGACCCCATGCAGAGCATCTTCAAAACACACACAATAACTCATAATGGAACACGTGTGGAAGTACACATTTCAAATAGAAAATAAAGTAAAAATAAATGTTGTGGTGATTAATGTAATGCAAATGTATCCTAACCTTTTTCCAATGATGACACTGTGGTTAACACTGTTCTCAGATCAGCTGATTTGTGCTGGGATAATGGCCTCACAGTGGCTCTACTCTGGAATCCATGAATCAGTTGTTGTGGCGGGGTCGTTGAACACATACCAACGCCACAGCGGCTGCTTCATCAGCACGCTGCGTCCTGCAGAATAACTTTCATACGCCTTTCATGGTTTCCAACAACCCACAGCACTCTGGACGCGTGACGCAGAACAGCATTCAATTCATGAATGCTGGTCAAGCATTTAAAATTAATTAATTAATTTTTTCAAAAAATGTTTATTAACAATTTAAATGTTTTATTTGATCATTTATTATTGTTATTAGTATTAATCTTACTTACTTTAATTGAAGTGCTACATGTCAGTTTTTTCTAATTATTTTTGGGTTGTTTTTTTGTTCTGTGTGTGCTTGTAAATGTGATAAATTAATAAAAATGAAAAAATAAAAGATGTCAGTGTTCAGTTTAATTATAAACTGTATTATGTCCAAGTGTCCTTGTCGAGGTAAAGCGGAAAAGTAAAACATCTCTTCTGGGAGATAACCTTTCAATAGGTTACTAATAAACGCTGCCTGCTGCCACAGTGAGCGGATTGCTGCTAACGTGATCCTGAGAAACTGCATGAACCAAAACATGTGTGAGACACGCCACTGTAAACATGGAGTTCTTTTTCCGTGGGCTGGAGATTTTTCCGCTGTGTACCCACATGAGGAATTTCTTAGAAACCCAGCAGGACTTTAACCCTCACTGCGCCGGTTTACACTTCCTTTGAGAGTATGATGGGCCCCAAGTCCATAAATAGAAAAGACAGACAGACTGAGTTCAACAAAGATTTACAAACAACAACCCAAAGCACCACGGCTGCCTACTCCAAACACAGACTGAGCAGATGTTGTCATTTCCTCCTGAGCAAGCCACAGCTGACTTTAAAAAAAGCCTGTCTTTTCATTTGCCTTATAAGGCTCAACGCGGCTTTTTGTGATGAAACTTTAAACAGTGACACATCAGGAAAACTACATATTCAGCATTTTAAAATCTGCCTATTATGTAGCAATGAGTGACTTCTTTTTAAACGTATTCATCTCCTGCTGTTTTCGAGGGTTGTCTGAGTTTGCTTATTTCAGTTTGGGTTTGCTGCCATCTTCTATTTGATTCAAAGATTTGGAAAGACAGGTCACACGTTAAAATATAAAACATTGTTACATAACCCTTTTTGGAAGATTGAGCTTGGCTGGCAAACAGCTGACGAACAGCACAAAAAGTAGAGAAGATAACTTGATTTGATAACTTGTGAAATGAGAAGTAAATCACACTTGCTTACCTTTTCTTATATTTGAGGGCTTGGGACTTCCAGTAATCAACTTCCTCATCCTTTGACGTAAATTTGGGAATCATCTCTTTGTCCATGTCAGGGCACCCTGAGGAACAAAAAGACAGATGTATTAGACTCACAGCAACTCACAAGTACATATTATGGGAAGCAAGCAATTGGCTAGTGGCCATGGGGTAGGGCTGCTCAATTCATCGTATTTTAATCGCGATTACGATTATGGCTTGCAACGATTATGAAAACAACGTAATCAAAATAAAACTATTTTTTAAATTATTATTATTACTTTTTTTTTTTTTTTTTTTTTTTAAATACTTTTTTTTTTGTTGGGGTTTTTCAGTTGAATTATACTTACAAGGGTAATCAACTGTTAAAAACATACTGTTCACATTTTTATTTTTTATTTTATCCAATAAATGGATGTTTTCAAAGTCAATGAATAATCGCATTTAATAATCACAATTACAATTATTGACCCAAATAATCGAGATTATAATTTTTGCCATAATCGAGCAGCCCTACCATGGGGTTAAAACAGGAACAACAACAACAGTGTACAAAACAAACCAGCGTGGCTCTAACCTGGTGAAATCATTTCACTATTAGCATCCTTTTGCATGTAGAAACATGCACAGTGCATTCCCGTCTAATCTCAGAGCTGAACCACGGGGCGGATCAAGATTTAAAAACATTCCCTCATTCCTCACTGCAGAAGATAACAGAAGAGACAGCTCTTTTTTTTTGATTGGAAGTAGCAAACAAAGCCAGATCAGCCTGGCCATGTCACCGAGCCGCTCTGAGGTCATGTCCTCCTCAGTTACTCATGCATCACTGAGTATAGTGTCTTAAGGGAAAAGTCACCCAATTATTTAGAAGCTGGGTTTGGATAAAGTGCCAAACATGAGAGTTTTTCTTTTTACAACTGAATAGACTCAACGATATGTGTGCAGTGCATAGTAGAAGTGTGTCTTCTTTATGAAGTGTCATTACATTACCGCTCATGTGAGGTCCAAATGACTTTAATGTTTAAAATGCCTCCTCTTCCGTCCCGTTAGCGGAAACAACGCTTCACTAGAAGTGTGTTCCTCTTTCCTGGTGAGCTAATAAACTCTGCCTGTGATCTCTGTGGACCAAAAAGGCAGGAAATGATTAAACACATCTGGTAGGAGCTGTTTTGTGTGTGTGGGGGGGGGGTATACAGCTGCTACTCACATTGCTGTACCTCCAGGAATATTCATAATCCGGACAGATACTAACCTACAAGGAGTTCCTGCTGATAGGTCAGACAGCCAGTGAACGCAGCACAGGAAACCTCTCAGCTGGACTGAAGGTTAAGCTAACTACGCTCAACAGTTTGAGAAAGGTATTCTTTTGACTTGACAAGCATGTCTCGGGCTTAGGCGAGGAGGAGGAGGAGGAGGAGGAGGGCGTGTTAGTTTTGACTCAGAGGGACGCAGACTCTTCGCCTGCTCTACCCTTAAACATTCCTCTGGGGTGGCGTCATCAACAATTTACTTGCAAAAGGCCGCTTATGTGTCAGTTCTTTGAAAACACAAAGGAAACTGGAAACCAAAACACCCAGAGGATCAAGAGAGGGAAAGGTCCTCAAGCTGCTACTGACATAACATGTTAGATGTGTCATATGATAAGGGAATCTAGCAAACTCGTGTGTTGTGATGCTGATGGGTGTAAATGGGATCTGGTGTTTTCTACTGATCCCTGTGAGTCTTCAAAAAGGCATGAGCGACAGGCAACTGTTCCCATGGTGATTCAGATCAAAAGGCCTTAACAGTCAAATTGGTTATTTATTTGTGTCCGCCCACTGACATGACAGGAGCTACCGAAGCAGTCTCACATATTTAGCACAGATGTGGACACCATGGTGCTGTACTGGTAACATGATACACCACTAAGATTGGAACAAAAAGGTTCAGTTACATAGTGTAACAGCTCAAGTGCTGAGTACAAATGACAGTTCCTTTTATCTCTCATTTCAGCATCCTTTGGAGCGGTGTCAGTTTGACCCCTGGCTCTGTTTATCTGTTGTTACAAACACACAGCTAGCAAAGATGGAGGGGAGAACCTCACTTACTGTGTGGAGCCATCTGGAACTTACAGACATGGGAAGGTAGCAAGGAGAGAGTATCCTTTCCCACATTGTTGTTTCTACATCCTCTTTTGTTGAAGATGACTCTGTGCTTACTAAGAGTTTAACTGCTGACTCAGATGGAGTATTTTTTTTTTTATAACGGGGCCTAAGAGGGGGCTGAGTCAAATCCAACTGTAGTGTTATTGGTTTGCTCTAATGAGAATAATAATCAGACGTACAGCTTCACAGGGTGTGGTGGTAGTGTTCCCCTGACTATGTTTGGTCCTTTGTGTTGTGCTTTAGCTTCGAGAGGACACTTCATTTAGCTGAGCAAAATCAAAAGGATAACAATCATACTATGTTATCAGAATCATCACCAAAAGCCCCCAAATAACAATTGACATGCATCACAAATAACTGCCACTTACAGATAATACACACCTTTTCGAAATAACAATCATTACACTGCCATTTATTTAATTGATCAATTGTATCTGAATAGCGGCAGGTTATCATTTAGCTGTAGGTATGTTAGCTAATAAACGCTGTCGTCAATGTGTGGATATTTATAAAACTGCGTTGTTTGACAGACGGTACACAAGCTTGGGATAATGCCACTAAATGCTGTTAAAAGAATGCGGATATTACCACATACAAAACGTTAAAATGAAGAAAGCGAAATTTCAAGGCGAAAATGTCTCTGGACATTAAAGCCGGGCTCGAGCTGTCATCTCGGTTTTCAAACAGCTGAACGCGACACTCTAACATGTCAGACGTTAAAACGAAATCATGTATACGGTTAAATTCGTTACCTGCTCATGTCAAATCGATGTCCAGCTATCTTCTGTTTCAGGGGGTCGCCTTCCAGCCGGTGTTATATCCAACACACACCTCTCCCCTGCTCTGGCCTCGGATATTAGTGACTGAGCTGTGTTTAGGAAATTGCCAACGCGTCTCCCGGAAGCGACGTAAATCCTGACGGGAAAACGTGCTGACGTAATTCACGTTTACGTCGAAACTGGGCAGGGCTGCTCTAGAAATAGATGTACCAGAACCCGCCGCACCTTTTTTCTGACTAGATGTAATTCTACATAGCCTACTTTTAACTACAGTGACCACAGGGTGGCATACGATTGCCAGAAACCACCAAACAGGGAC
Organism: Notothenia coriiceps; assembly: GCF_000735185.1. Lineage (NCBI taxonomy): Eukaryota > Metazoa > Chordata > Actinopteri > Perciformes > Nototheniidae > Notothenia > Notothenia coriiceps. The sequence continues at coordinate 374,811 of NW_011364548.1, forward strand.
TCCGAACTCAGAATTTCTTCATGTTACATTTTTGTATGACTTTTTCTGTTTACGATTTTTTCTGTGAGCTGAAAATAGGTTAGACTAGAATTTAGGCTATTGCAGAGGTGGGAGAAGTACTCAGATAAAACAAGTAAAAGTACCAGAGTGTATAGGCCTACTCTGTTATAAGTAGGCCTACTGTAAAAGTCCTGCAATCAAAAGGTTACTCAAGTAAAAGTAAAAAAGTATCAACCTCAAAATATACTTAAAGTACCAAAAGTAAAAGTATTCCAATGCAAATTGGTCAATTTCAGAATAATATATTATATGTTTTGATTATAATTATTGATGCACTAGAGTGTTATCAAAACTGGTAAAGATTCAGCTAGTTTTAATGACTTTGTATATTGCTGGGTAGCTTTTGAATTTTACTCCAGGTCTAACTAAAGTCTTATTTAAGTGTTATTTACATTTCACATTATTTATCCAAGTATGTAAGCTAAGGGATACCAAATAAATGTAGTATAGAGTAGGCTACACGATTTACCAATGAATTGTAGTGGAGTAGAAGTACCAACAAAGTATCAAATGGAAATACTCAAGTAAAGTTAGAACCTCGAAAGTAACATGGGCTCTTGACACCATTTAAAAAAAAATGCCTCAGACTTAACATTGGTCCTAAACCCCCAAAACAGCCTTAGCCTAAAAACACAATATTGATGAAAGAAAAATAAGTTCTTGCTGTTTTGTTGAACATCTTTTAATTTGCAGTGACTCACATTAACACAACTGAAAAGGATGTTCTAGTTTTGCTCATATTTAAGGAATGCACGTTAGCAAGCAGTGCAGTATGGAGAACATGAAATGCAAACCAGCTTGGCCACTTGAACCGTGGTGTCTTCCGGGGACCCAATCAGTGAAGGCCCTGCAGTCAGAGGTGGCTGGCCCGGTTTGACAAGGCGCAGCTCTTGCCTCCACCCTCTGCTAAAGATATGCGCTGAGGGAATTCAGTCTACATTTTCAAAGGATTCAACTTGTAGTCAACAATTGGCTGCAGTGGCTAATTGTCATTCAATGGAATTTCCTAAGGAAGATAGTCAAGAGGACGCACCAGAGTGCCCGGTGTGTTATGAGTGTCTCTCGGGCACAGAGAGGACTCTGAGCTGCGGACATGTGTTCTGTCACGACTGCCTGGTCAAAACGCTGGTCAGCATCAATGGCGATGGAAATATCAGAGACACTATTGTTTGCCCTATCTGCCGACATCTTACATTCATCAAGAAACAAAAGGAAGCGCTTGTGTCCCTTACGATGGACAAGGATTCAGGTGGAGGGCAGACCCTGGAGGTGCCCCTGCCTCCATCACCGAGACACATCCAGAGCGCACGGCGCAGCTCCAGTTTGCCGGTAGAACTTAATTGGATATATCGCTGCTTCAGGGAAATGTCTGAACGAATCCGCCGACAGAGGTTGATCTGCCCCAGCCATAAAGCATCTCAAATATTTGTCATAAGCGCTCAAGGGCGACCCATGGCAGAAGACGATGCGCTTAGTGTTGTGATGACTGTGGTTCCACCGCAGCGCAGGCAGAGGCGAAGGCGCAGGATTTGCACCACTGCAAGATGCCTTATCGTTCTGCTCTCAGCTTTTACTATACTGGCACTAGTGGCTGCAACGCTACCCTGGATTTTGTTGGCATAGTACCGTGATGTGGGTGTATGGATTATGATGTGCCAATAGGGGATGATACATTGACAATTATAGCGAATATATTCTTATCCATGGAATTAAGTTTATGGTTGCTAAGCAATGAAATGTGTGAATAAATGTGTTTTGTCTTTCTGATGAAAATAAGACATTTCCTTACAGAATCAAAAAGTTAAAAAAATGTTCAATTAAGTTAATATTTTGAGTTGAAAAGTGGGTTTAAGATATAAGTATCGTGATTCCTCTCCTAGTTTTCAGGTCAGAAGTCAGAAGGTGTATGCCCCTTTGTGTGCAGCAAGCAACAGTCTAGTAATGTCAAGTCAAGGTTGAAGCTTTGACAGTCTTTTATTTTGCATTCCTGTCTGTGACATGTTCGACATGTTTGATTAGAATCAAAATGCAATACATCCTAACAATTTCAAAGCACACTCAAAGGTTACTAAATCCAAAACGATTGAACATCTTAGAATTATTTCAACAACCAAAAAAAGGGGCCTGCCAGAAAAAGTGCAATAAAAACCATGTAACCCTAATCCCATTGTTGTTAAAGCAGCGCAAGTCAATGTTATGTTCCACATTTCATTTTTAGACTTTAATTTTACACATGCTAAATGAAAATGTTTGATAAGAAGATTGAAGGGAGTTAGATACACAGTTACATATATAGACGGCTCACGTTGTAGTGTGTATAAAGACGCTGTAGACAGAGACACCTTTAAGAAATAATTGATGCACCCTGTGCAGTCTGAAGGAGATATACTGTAGCAGGTAGTAATGAGCTCTGCCTGGCTGTTTTCTGTAAGAAGATACGCCGCCTATACTGTGGCATTAGATTAGTTGTCTGTCTAAAGAACCAAGATTAAGATGGAGAAGAAAGGGGAAAAAAAGTAACAACATAAGTTATATAACAAGTAGAAATAACACAATCATTGGTTTCTTTGAAAAAAGACTTGATCTTGAAACAATGAGGTCAAACAAAGAGAAAGGCAGAGTGACACCATGACACATGTGTACACTCCTAGTTTCCTCCTGTGGTAATCCCTCAGCCATCCTGCTGGGCTGGTCCTACAGGTTACACACCTGAGGGGCGTCTGTTACATTACATTACATCGCGTTTAGCTGACGCTTTTATCCAAAGTGACTTACAATAAGTGCATTCGACCAACAAGATACAAACTTAAAGAAAACAGAATCATATAAGTACATCAGATTTCATAGAGCTAAAACATTTAAAGTGCTAGCTTTAGATAGGCCAGTTCTTTATTGGTATATAAGTGCTTTGTTTGGCTGCTGTTCTGCAGCCAAACCCATTTCTAAGAAAGTGAATAATCATTATTTCATTTGATGAATCAGATTTTAAGATGGTATTCTTGTTGGTGGCTTGCACGGCAGTGGTTAGAGCCGGATTAACTAGTTATAAATGCTAAGCAGAAACAATATTTAAGGCAAATATATAATGAGTGAAAACAGTATAATAGTGATTTATTCAGGTTAAAATAATGACAGTTTGAGAGAAAATTGCTTAAATAAGCAGAAATCAGGTTTCTTCATTATGTTCATAATGTTGAATACATTCAAAATTAACGTCCAGGCAGAGTGAAAGTCCTGGATTCAAAACCTAACTAGTTGACTTATGTATCATCATTAAAATGTACTTGAAGTATACAAATGAAGCAGTAATAAAAGTAATACAACTTACTTTAGCACTATATGAGTAAATGTATTAATTTACAAATGACACCAAATGTAATTGTAATTAAAAGTACAAACTTTTTCCTTTAAATATAGCAACGTTTAGGTTGTTTAGAAATACTGAAAATACTCCAGTAAAGTTAGTAGTGTTGACCATCAACTGTACAATTTGCCAAAACTTTATTTTCCCAGGAAAACAAAACACTGCAAAAAAGCCACATGAACCAGGTGAGATATTACAAATGTAGAGTTTAATATAGATATTTATTTCTGACATTCTGATAAGGATTGCAGGTAGGCTTCACAGTACACACTGTGTACCACTTGATATGCTAAGCAGAGGAGGGAGGGGTGGGCATGGTGGGCTTGACAAGCGGCAGGTTTTGTTTTTGTACACTAGTAGTGAAAGCAGAAGGAGGCAGTACATCCACAGGCAACAACCACTCCTCTACCGTATTGCTCAGAACCCCACATAGGACCATTCATTATGATCCACATTCTCTAGAGTCAAACTCTACATTTCACCCCTCTTACAATCCCTAAAAAGACAGTGATTGACACAAAACGTGGATTATCAAAAGACTATCTATAAGCGCATGCATGACACTTTTTCAGATTCCCCCATTTCAGATTCCTCCCAGATGTAAACACGTTGAGCTTTACTTTAGACCAACATACTTGGTGGTAAAGTGAGCTATAAAATGTAGTTCTACAGTAGTTAAAATGCTTGATAAAACTACAGTGTACCATTTGGTGCAAAAGGTAACTCTATGAATATGCTATTGAAAATCGCTGTAAAGGAAGATGATCTGAAATTAGATATGTGATGATATTATGACTCAAGCTTTGGGGAGGGTACATGTGTTCTTTTTCCTTTTGAGCAGCATTATAATCACACTTACAATGAACAGGAATGCATGCTTTTAGGTGGCTCTAAGTTCAAGTTATGATGCACAAAAGCATTACAGTAATACTGCTCTGCACTCATAATAATACATGCCAACAAGGAACCTTCATCCAGATGTACCATGTCCATTTGCCTTTTTGCTATTACAAAATCAGGTAGCCTACCATTGGAAATCTTAGTGATTCACATTCAGTCTGCACACACAGAGAGAGAAACCCTGCTTTCTCGTATAAATGTATGGTTCCAGCACAGAAAATAAAACCTCTATACACATTAATTATGCCTATAGTTCCAAAATAACAACCAGAGTGAGGGCACTTGCAATTGTTTTCATATAATCACCACAACTATCAATATAAGTATCAACATCACCAAAATCTTCATAAACATAGTTCATTGAGAACACACACGGAGCATTCCATCACTTTTGGAGAAAGGTTCATCTAGAATTAATAGCTGAAAAAAGAAAATACTTGCTTTGTAATAAAACAAATGGCTTTTTCTTCTCTAGGGTTGGGGAGGGTCACACTTTTTGGACTGAGGTGGCTCAAAACACTGTAATTGCACTTTAATTGACAAAATGAGTCCTAAAACATTTGATAGGTGATTAAAAAAGTTCCACTGCAGTATCGGTTATCTGATAAACTTAAAGAACATCAGAATAATTCTCTGCAGTTAGAATAACAACAAAGGACAAAATCATTTTAATATGGTGATAAAGCGAGTGTGACAAATTAGCTATTATATTCAAATGAGCACAACATGTAAGCCGGTCCATCAATATATACGCTAAAGACTACATTATCCTCATTATGAATTGATTAAACGAGCTGAATTTTCTCAAAGTAAACTTATTATTTACAGAGGAATCTATTAAATAACTGATTTAGAAGAAAAGATAGGGCAATGGTGTGCAACTCATTAGTGCTAGAGTATATTCGAAGTCAAAGCTCAGGAGACAGAATTAGAAAAAGCCACAATAGATTTCTAGCAGAAATAACATTCTGCATTTCTGCTGCAGCATCATTGTTACCTGGTGTTAAAGAGAAACATTATGAATCCACAATAAACCTGTTCATTGTGTGCAGGGACAAAAATAACAGCACATTTTTAATCATTACATCTTCTAGACATGATAAATATCAGCACATATATTATTATTAATATCATCATTATATATATTTGAAATATGCATTTTTACATATACTTTTACTCTCAGATTTATATACATCAATTTATGTACAGTCTTTGTATTTACATTAGGGGTCAAAGGTCACTGAACCTGAAGCACTTGAAACAAGGTTAAAAGAGAGAATCATACGAACCTAAAGGCAGTGAAGTCATCCATCAATTTTCATCAAACTGTAACAGCACATGGGTGGTCTACATTTACTCTCCAAGGACAACAACAACCAACACACTCACACAAAATAACATACTGCCATTCGGAGGCCCTTGATCAGAAGCAGTTTGTTTATAGTGGCTTGTCATGCAAACACATTGTGGTGCTTTCGTCCAAAGAAATGTAATTTACAGTAACATTCTTCTCATACTGTGCTGGTATAAAGTGAGTTAAAGTGAGCTTACCTGTATGAGGGTAAATGTCAGATAAAGAACAGTTGTAATATGTGATAGCAGAGGGGAAGTAAAGATTGGGTATAACGATAAGAAGTAAACTGCATTAAACGTTTCATCCTGCATGCAAAACCTGTCTCTACGGCTCAGCATTATCCTAATGTGCACAAAGCTTAAATACCCTGTGAGCAATAACACACGACTACTCTCTGGAACACCCTGAGGAGGGGCTTTGCTCCTAACCATGTCAGGCTCTGAGTTTCCCTTACCAAAAGTTGCACAACTTGTGAATATCATATTGCAATATGATTGCATGTTTTAATAAGGCAAAAATAAATTGAAAAAACTCACAAAAATACAGACCACTTCATCAAAGAACATAGATGAACAAGCTAAATAAATAAAAAAAATCTCTTAACTTAATACTCATTCTACTATACTTATTCCAGTCTTTCCTCCTAAAGGCAACTGTTTCTCCGCTATGGCATTTTGGTGTTTTTCTTTGTAGTCACATTTAAGTTCTAGCAAGCAATTGTAAGAGATGAGTTTCTTTGCAGCCTGTAGCAGATGTGTTCGAGTTGTGGTTTCAGGTGGGCATTGGTGAGGCCAATTGGTGTTTCCATCAGGCCTTGATGGCGACAGTTAAGAGCATGTATAGCCACAGGGGTGCTGGTTAGCTGTGATGCCTTAGTGTCAAAGGTCATAGAGTGGTGCTCTGTGGCTCCTCCTCAGGCACAGCGTCCCCCTCTGGAGAGTTTCTCACTGCCAGGGACCTCCTGCAAGGGGCACCGCTGAACTCATCGATGAGGCTGTCCAGATTGACATTGATGGAGGGGATTTCATAATTGAAGATATCTAATGGTGAGCATGGTGGGAGAGGTGAGTATGGTGAGCAGAATGGTGGGAATGGGGATGAAGAGCAAGAGGAGGAGGAGAAGAGGGCATATGAAGATGATAATGAGGTGTAAAAAACGGAAGAGAGCAGAAATAATATTAATCTTTTTGAGACTGAACTCATGGTAAGTGGCATATGATGTCTGTCCTGATTGAAGTAATCAGTAGATTACATGTGCTTCACATTCTACACAGGGATGTTTCAGTGTGTTCTAGTCATACCTGAATGACTAGTGTGGCATTTCACAGCTTTTTGTGTCTTTTGAGACAACAACAACATATATTTTTGCTAGGTAAAATAAAATAACAGCTCAAAATGACTGCACAATGACACATTACTTTTCACGTTACAACAATGGTCAGGTAAACCAACACAGAGGCAACAAGATGTGTGTGGAACTCTGTGGAAGAATGGCACCAAGTGGGCTTGAAGTAACAATGGCAATCTCATAAGGACCTGATACTTGCTCTTAATATATCCTAATGTGCTGCTGCATTGACTAGAAGCAGCAGGTCCAAGCAGAGACTACTCCTGTGTAGGAATGAGATGGAGCGTGGCAGTGTAGTAAGAGGGAGCAGAGGTTATAAAAAGCGATGAATCTGCCAAAGGAGGATTGGGGGTTACCTGTGCCCCCCCGATACCAGTGGCAGACGCGTTAGAGGGGGATGTCTGCTGGCATTGGGCTGGGAATGGGGTACGAAAAGAAGGGGGGCTTTAAGATGGACTTTTGTAAGCGACGGCGTCTGCAATGTGAGCGCAGTGTGGTGCACTCTGGGAAGTCCTTAAGCCATGCATTTTCGGTTGAACTGCAACACCATGCAAAAAGTAAAAAATGTCAACCTGCTCAAAGAGGAAATAGGGAACGTGTTCTGATTGAAAGCTACAGGTAGATGTTTGAGGCAGGCTGCAGGAGACCCCAGAGGCAGCCACAGCACGAGGCCAGGCAGTGAGATGGAGCGCATGGGGTGGGGACGGTCTGGCTTACCCTAAAAGTCCCCCTCACACTTAGCCCACACTGAATCCCTGGCCTCACACAGCTGCAAGGTACACAATAGTAGCAGGGGGGAACAAGAGAATGATAAATATAGCAAAGTGACAGAATGATTGGTATATCATGACAGAACACCTCATCATCAGAACATATACTGTAGATAGAAGGTGGGGTTTGTCTGGCTAGGTGTTTGCGCCTGTTACGCAGTAAGAGAGACTGGACTGTAAAGTAAGCCTCTGACCTACCTCTGCCATGTGAGGGTCTGGGTAACACAGATAAACAGAGAGCACATGATGAATCTAATGGCAACTTCCATACAAGCAGGACGAGCTATGCTTCTCTGATGTTTCCACACATTACCCAGAAACATCATCACATAACACAAGCAATGAATACATAGGTCAAGGAGGTTTGCTCACTACAGTAGCAGCAACAATGCTTATATTTACATAATTCTTCAGGCATCTGTGTCTAAAGGCAACTTTTTTTCATTCAGACATTCGCTTGGGAACAGTCAATAAGGGTAAGGGGATCTTTTATATCTACATGACATATGACAAGTCCTACAGAGTTCTACACTCGTCCACCGTCTCCATTGGACAGAGCCACAGCGAGTCTGAGAGAGGGCCGCTGCAGCCCCACCTGAGGGGGCGGAGGGGGTGTTGTTGCCAATGGCTGGTGTTTACCTGTAGACATGCTCTCCCCGGGAGACAGTCCATCCAGGAGGCCCAGCTCCAGGGGCTGGGGGACTGTGGCCATGGCCGAGCCTGTGAACAACTGGGGGGCTGTGGGCGGCTGAGGAGGGGGCAGACTGGGTCTCTGCCTGGGCTTTGGGGCGGGCCGCGACTTGGTGAGCGTTCCGGTCAGGGAGGGAGGGGACGAAAGGGAGTGGGACGCCCCAAACAGGGTCTGCCCAGGGGAGCAAGGCGGCACTTGCCCCGGTGGGCAGGCCAGTCCATAAGGGGAGGGGGTGCTAGGAGGTGTGGGGGACAGGCTGACCGGTGACGGCTGACCTGTTGATTGGTCGGACATCCCGCAAGACTGGCTGTATGGGACCTTGGGAGGCACAGGGGCCAACTTCTTGGAACCTGAAAGCACACAACACAGTCAAATTCCTGTTAGATATCAATTAGCAAAAATCCACAATGACTTAGATTGCAAGCACTAAATATTGTTTTTTTCTTTTAACCTTATTCTGAGAAAGACAAAAGTCCTACTATGCTGTTCACACGGCTAATCAAAACGAATACTCCACTAATATTCCTGATTAAATGCAGACCTGCATACTATGATTTACATAAACCCCCCCGGTTAGTATATCCTAGCTTAAGCCTTTTAAGTAACTTTAATCTCCAAAATCCTCTTGATTCCAAGTCTTTCATAATGTTTAAAAGTAGGCGTGTTTCTCCTTCCAACCAGAATCTTTTTGGCATGGATCTCTATCCCAGCACTGCAAACTGTGCTGTATACATGTGCAAAGAATGATCCTAAAACCTGAATAATAAGGCCATACAGTATCCCACATAACAAGATTAGGAAATGCTGCATTAGAAATATTGTGGAATAGTGGAATATGTGCATGTTAACACAGTCATTGTAAACTCGGACTGAGAGAGGTGCTGACCTTTGCGCAGGGTGTGTGGACTGTGCTCTATGGAGTGGGGGGACTGGCTGCTGCTCTGAGGACTACAGCTGAGGGGGACTGTCGGACCGGCCACCTGGATGCCTTTGTGTCCAATTACAGGGGAGAGCTCTTTACTCTTGAATGAACTGAAAAAGACAGAGAGACATTAGTGTGTGAATGGTATTACAGTAACTGTCAGTATACCTCATGTGCACTACTTTAGAGCCACAGCAGCCATCATCACCATCATCATCACCATCACCATCATCATCACCATCACCATCATCATGAGTTTGACTTTGTTAAAGAACACTGTTACCAATACTACCATATACTGTAATCAATATTAATTAATACAATTAACCCAGAACATGTTGTAAAGCAAAGTGTTGGGTTGGCATTTCAATCAGAAAAGTGCAGCCTAACAAACCCGATCTTTATTTAACCACTATTATTATTATTATTATTATTATTATTATTATTACATCCAGATTGATATAATAATCGTGTATGTGTAACAAAAGCACAATACATTCCAGTTTCAGCATGTTATATAGAACATCAACAAATTATATTTATTTGTGTGCTGTATTGTAAGTTACACAGTATATAAAAAAAGAACGTTCAACTACCTTCCTCTCTGTATATAAAGGAGCTTATCATGATCTAAAAATACCAATGATGTTCAGAGACAGCTGGGATCTCACGACAGTGTAAGATTTCCACTGGATTCCTCACAAAAAAGGACACCGAGCAGAACAGAAGGTATAAATATTTGTACCCAGCAACAAATACTGCCACAGAGTCATGAGTGTGTCACTGTGTGGAACCACCTTGATTAACATCAGTATTATTACTTACGGAGAGTATTGAGGATGCACCGTAAATATGGTAGGGATTCTGCATGTAACCATATATGAGCAACTAAATCTAAATTCTGTGCTATAAGCAAAGAGTAGTTAATGAAGGTATTGTATTATCTTCTCACTTTAAATAACGTGTTTCTGCGATTTCATGGCTGTAATAAGGATATCCTCAATAATATAGACATAGCGTTGCAAAAACTCATATGAACTCACATCCACAAAGACAACCATTTTGGATTATATGACATCTAATTAACTGCAATTTCGGGCAGTCCCTTTGAGATGTCTTTCCCCAAAAAGAATCCATCTGATTGGGAAGCATTGAGCTACCAGATCTCAAGACAGAGCGATATCAAGCGAGCTTGTTCTGATGGCTGACAAAGATTTGCAGTAATGATTCACACTGTCCTGTTTGTAACACCGCAGACATATGAGTCAGGAAACTGCCACAGTCACTCTATACAAAATCAGCACTTTGGGTCCAGATGAAAGATTGTTGAAACTGCAGGAAGAAGCTTATCAGAACAGAACGGTACTACAAAACTAACCTTACAAATCTCCAACTTCATTCTGCTGGTTAGTAAAGAAAACAGCTGCAAACTGTAGAATAAATACATTCATATGCTTTTTGATAGCCATTATGCAGCATTGTCCATGTATTTATCATCTACTCAATACCAGCCTGAAACCGAGCGCTATGTATGAGCCAGCAACATCCCTTGTTGCTAGGCAACCGCCATGAGAGGCATTCCTGGACAACCTGATGTTACAGAATCTGAGGTATGTAATTTGAAGGGGGAGGGGGGGAAAAGCAAAAGAAAATATGAGCTAGCGAGCTAGAGGAGAGGAGAGATACAGATGCCACTCTGTGATGCATCCATCGTGGCCATGGGTGTGTTGTATTTACCTAGTCAGCCTGGGGGGTCCTCTCTCTCGGGCACATGGACAGGCAGCCCACGGCGGGGGCGGGGGGGCGGACGAAGGGAGGCTAGGGGGGTTGCCAAGGGACTGGTCATGGCGGGTTAACACCAAGGGGGTTTTGATGTAGAGTGGTGAAGCATTAGTGTCCGGTGGGGGGGCATGCGACATGTCACTGGGCGGGCTGTGCTTGGGGAAATGCAGACAGCTGGGTTTGCCCAGTGACATGTCGCATGCCCCCCCACCGGACACTAATGCTTCACCACTCTACATCAAAACCNCTCAATCTCTGCGGCGGACGCCACCATTTCTTGATTGCCGGCCGGCGAATCAGCGGACATGAGGGGGTCCTGTCCCGACGAGCTAGCTTGGCATGCTAGCCATCGGCGGAGGCTCTTAGTGGTGAAGCGGGCACAATCCCCGCACGAGCCGGGGTTATCGATAGCCTCCTGGGCGTGTTCCAGCCCGAGGCAGGACGAGCAGACCTGGTGTGAGTCTGTGCCTGAGATCTTAAACCCGCAACCGCATAGCCGAGCCTCCGAGTCCCTGACTCCTCTGGTGTGAGGGAGAGAAGGGTCCATCTTTGTTCGCCAGGGTATCGGCGTGGAGTGGACACGCTAGTAAGAGGTACGTTACCGAGAAAAAAATCCAACCTTGTCGTTAATCCGAAAGGAAAAAGCGACGGCGTAGATTTTATTCTTTAAAGAATACTAACTGGTGTGTTAATACCTTTTGTTTTTATCTCCGTCTCCTCTGGTGTGAGAGAGAAAAGAGAACTTCCTCGCTACCGTGGTGTCAGTGTGAAGGGAAGAAAAGCTAGCAACAGCAGGTATGTTACTAGCTTGAAGAAAAAAATCAAACCTTACCGTAATTTCGAAAGAAAGAAACGGCGAGGCAGATTACAATATTAACTGGTGTGTTAATATTGTTCAGTCTTCTTGCAAAGCAAAAAAGTAACCGGCAAGCGCCCGTCGACCGAATATTAGCTTTGGGTTCAGTCTGTGGACCGTTAAGCTAGCCCGGCTACTGATAATTCGAGATGTGCTCTGAAGCGAGAAGAGGTGTTTGAATGACGCTGCGTCGTAGCGCAAGCTACTTATAGGGATTCCCTGACGTAGACGTCAAGATCACCAGCCAATCAGGATTGGCGTAATGAGATTGATGCTTCTGTTTGCATACGCGTTGAGGCGCATCCCATAGTGAGACATCGAACGGAGTGTTATGAATGAGAACTGAGAAAGCAAGAGAGGCCAGGGTTTTTGACCATTTCGCAAAGTATAATGTTCTCATTCAAAAAAATAAGAAGGTAAGTTATCAAGCAAGTACTCGTGTGTGAGTTAGTTTTTCTGACTGCTGCCAATGTTAGCAAACTTTCAACTAGCTAACATAAGTGAAAGCAACACTTAATGTTAGTGTGTTTACATTTAGGTCTGCTACTTCTGGTGTATGTAATGACTATTTGTGCCGCTGTAACGGAGAGCTTTACATGACTGTTTACATTATTGCATAAGGATTTGGCCTTTAACATTCGTACAGATGTAATATTGTTTTACGATCTGTGCACGGAGCTTTGATTGGTCAGTAGACTTTGTTACGAGGTGATCTCTTACCTCCAACAAATCCTGCTCTATGTGTAGTGAAACTCTGACAGTTTGCGTGTGGCAGCAGGGTGAAGCGAGCAGCCTTGATCCATAGTTATTTATTTACTAGACCTTGTAGGCTAGGCTACATTAATATGATGAGCAAAAACCAGCTCAGTTTTAAAGGTCCCGTGTCACGCTTTTCCGGTTACCCGTTCCCTTGTGTGTTATGAAGGTTTTATGCATGTAAACGGTCTGCAAAGTCACAACCCCTCAAAGTACACCCTGTAGCGAGTAAAACTCTAACACAGAAAAAATACCTGTCTATGCTGCCCCAGAACGCCTCGTTGGACATTTCTCTTTTTCCATTAATTTCTTCCTGGGTACAGTGACGTGACCATACCCAAATGGACCAATCCGTGGAGCCATTACCTTACGTCCACGGACCCGATCTCTTCTCCCTGAGACAGCGGGACGCGGCGAGGCTGTGAGTCGGTGTCCCAGCCAGGCTGCGGGTGTGTGTGTGTGTTTGGGCTGGTTTCGGGCTGTGTCTTGCTGTCTCGACGGCCACTGGGCTCATAGGGAGGGGCGGGGGGGGGGGGGGCAGGAGAGCTCCAACAAGCCTTTTAGGACAGAGAGTGAATGCACATACTATACAGAGATGATGAGAAACCAATGTGATTTTGGAAAATTGCTCAATATAAATCTATTTTAGTATACCTCAACAATGGAATTATGATCAGTAGAAATAGCCATGACATGGGACCTTTAAATGTGGTGCCTAGTTGACCTGGTGGGGACACTAAACATTACTTGTGTTTTAGATGGAGATGGTGAAAGTCACTTTACTTGAGCTACTGTAGGCTAGCATCACCAAACGATAAAAGCAAAGCCAAAGTCTCTGCTCCATAGTTTCTCTTGGAATAAAATCACACTGTACATTTTACATTTATATATTCAGTTTAATATTTAATATTCCATCTGTCAAATACTCTCGTATAATACCTTGCTTTATATCTTGTTATTGTTCATTTGTAAATTCAACATATATATTTTCTACTTTCTTGTTTTTCTTGTCTTTTAATTTGTATACAATGCCATGCTGCTGCTACAACAAGTAAATCCCAAATTGGGATCAATAAAGTACTATCTTATCTTATCTTATCTTATCATATCTTATACTTTAAATGTACTCTGTTTACAGTCCATGTCACTGGGATTTACTAGAGAACAAGACTTGTAAAATACTTTAATGCATAATTTCTCTATGTTCTTTACTGGACTGTGTAAACATGTCAGAATCAAACATTGGGCTTGCTAATACTCTTGCTTTTGAACTGTGCAAGGCTGATATGCAGTGAAAAAAGGACAGATGACGATACTGTAACCACTGATCGACTTTCCCTTGTTGTAATGTTGTTTTTGATTGGTTACAGAATTCTGACAGTGATGAGGCCTTGGTACAAGTATCTGTGGGGTGATGACTGTCCTCAGTGAAGGTTAGCTTTCCCCAACTCCTTTTCACCCTGACCCTGTGTTTTCTGTCATCCTTGTAGAGAGAGATTTTGTAGTTATATTGGGAGAGAAAAAAATCCAAACTGCAAACTCCTGTTCATGATGAGTAACATCTTCTTTTTTTAAGGAATACAAATCTAAATAAAGGCATATGAACTTTAAACTGTGTCACTATACTTTGATTGTTATTTGCAACCGGAAATGTCACATATCTTAACTTAAATAAATGTATTGTTTGGAATATACAAACAACATTTATTTAACCTTAAGTATTTAGCTGTTTGAAATTATAATTCTGTGTGAACTAAGTGGTCATTTCATTTAAAAAGTATTTTTAAGTATACATTTGTTTTGAGTTACCTAAACTGAAATGTAAGTGTACTACACTAAATAAGCATGTTAGTGAAATAGCTAGATCACTTTAAAAGTCAAACAATTACCTCGACTGACTTACCTTCCTTTACCACTTTTCTGACAATTTTGAAATGTATAATTTGTTGTTTCCCATGTGTACCATTGTAAGTGCATTGGCACGTAGAAGACACCAGATGGAGCTCTTAGCGAGGCTGAGTTACAGCAGTGAATTCCTTAGCGGGGTGTAGTAAGATAAAACTGAGAAAATACAACGTTGCCGTAATCTCTCAAAAGCATCTAAAACATACAAATGTCTCTATGAAAACATAAACGAAAGACATATATTTTTATCTTTACCATTTACTTTTTTTATAGATTTTTAAATATTTATGATTGCAATCCTCCAGTTTCAGACGCATTGGTATTTTCCAATACATTATAATTGTATTTGTATCGACTAGTTAAAGAATTTAGCACCATACTACAGCAAATCCCACTGTTGTAGTCAACTGCTGAGATGCAGGCTAATAAATTGTATTTAAACAAGTAGTAAAATAAACGCCTGTGTGATCACGCCTCATAGCCTCTCGATTTGGTTCTTTATTGAGCGTCAGCCTTGATTTACTACATTTCCCACACTGCATTGCTGCGCAGCCGCTTCTTGTCACTGTTGTCGCGCTCTGCCCGCGGTGAATTGGTCCAGCATCCCTGCGCAGGCAGTGGGGCAAATGTAGATGTAAAAATATCATTAGAAAATATGTAATCGTGTGGAATAGGTTTTCGGCGTTGGCAGCTTGCGATGAGGGAAGGAAAACAGGGCAGATTGGATTTTGTGTTGCACCTCTGTGGAGCACGGACCGTTATATTGAGAGAAATAATGCGGAATATTTCCCCCAGTAGGTGTTAACGCAGAAAATTCAAGATGAAGAAGCAATTCAATCGGATGCGACAGCTCGCCAACCAAACGGTGGGAAGGTAAGCAAACCCTCTCCGTGCGCTATTCTAGCCGGGCCAAAGGGAAGAGACCCCCTGTTTGGCCCACATAGGATGTGAATCTCATCCATGCAGATATGATTTCTATTACAATTGATTAGGTTGATTATATGGAATAGACAATGGTCAGTACACTCGTTGAAATTCTGAGGAACAATAGAATTCCCCATGTTCATGTTGGTGCGTAATGTCCATTGCAGAGGCTACCGCATAGGCAGCGTGTAGGCGCATTGCCCCAATGCAACCTGCCCACGGAAATACATAAACTAGGCAAAAGACCATCGCATTACCAACATTACGCTGATACAACATCCTCTTTAAGACGAGATTTCACGTTTCAAGTTGGTAAAACATGTAATTGTGAAGTTACGATGTGATTAAATGTACCTCCTGTCACAGAACCTGTCAATAGGTGAGCGTGATGCAGACTGATGCGGTGTGGGCTGCGACGTGAGGGAAACTGGGAAAAGGCGCAATGTTTTCATTACGCAGTAATATCAGCTGTGAGCAGGGAAGCACCTCGCTCTTAGGCGTGGGTTATCCAGTCCGTGCATTCCTGAAGGTCGTATTTCGCATCTGGTACTTATCTAACATACTTTGCTTGAATAATGCGATTATATTAGCACCCTTTAAAAAAAAGGAGGTCTATCATGTCTCTGTAGTTCCCTAAAAAAGATCTATCTGAGGTTAATGTGGGAGGATTTTCCTTTCCTCTCCTCATCTCCTGTACCTGCCCTGGGTGGTCCTGAGTTCCCCTGCCACCTACAGAAATAGATGTGTTGTGACCTTTTACACAGGTCTTATGCGTTTACCACTCTCCCCCCACCCTGTTTGTTCACCTCACAGAGAGGCAGAGCAGCTTGTGAAGCAGCACTGAGCCAGAGGGTGTTCTCTGCTGAGTGTACAGGGGGGGGATTAGGAGCAGGAGGTTTGGGTCATTATTATTACAAGGCTGTGTGACTTGCATGCACTCAGAAGGCTAGGAGGGAGGCGACACACCTTGCAGCCTCTGTTTGTGCTATCATTGTCAGCTGGTTCAGGCTGCTTTATCTAGCTCCAGTCTTTTTTTAAATTAATTTTCTGTGTGACTCATTATTGTGTGTGTGGGTTTGATTCTGGATATGTGTGTGGGAAGACACGGTGTTCATGTTGGCAGAGAAGGCAGTTCTTCCTCACATGTGTTTGTGTATGTATGCACTTATAGCCTTATTTCCATGAACATCCCACATGTACTGAAAGCCATTGCTGTTATGAATATAATATCACTCTCACGCTGTTTTTTTTAAGAGACGCAACAGCGAGCTGCTGAGGGGATCTGCCTGTGAGATAATAATCACCAGCAGCATTATGGAGCCTTAAGTTCATATAAGATTTTAATTTCTAAACCCTAACTTTGGATAACTATCCACAGTGAGGAACAAAGGGGGTGAAACATTGAGTTTTGGATTGTGGCAAGAAGTATCAGATCTGACCCGGTGACCTTGAGCAGTGTCAAACATTGGCGGTGTCACAGGGAAAGATGTATAGAAAGAAAAGCCAAAGCTGTGCCATAGAAACCTCTGTTTTCCGGTTTTCCACAGTTTTCCTGGTATATTTGCCACATAGTATATCGTGGCTGAAACTAACAATTCTGCATCCACATGTGCAAAAATGACACACAATGATGGTATAATAATGTGCTTTTCAAAAACTATCCATTAACACTTTTTTGATTTCTCTAAAAAAATCTGGAGGAGTATGTGCTCCATAAAGGTCAGCATGCTGTGCTTGTTCTTTGTCATTTCATCTTGCATTTATTTGAAGACTATCTTCAAATGTAAAACACGTTCCCCTCTTTCGATAAATCAAAGCAGTTCAAGAGGTGCTTTACGTTTTTTAAAAGGCTGTTTCTTATGTTTTCGCCCGAAACCAAGAAGGGCGATAATATCCCTTGATAGTACCACCCACAAAGGAGATTTATGTGAGTGTGTGTTTGCATATATAATGTAGTGACAGTGTGTTTGGATCCACACACATTCCATGGTGTGTTAGTGCAGGATCAGCAGGCAGGGGTCGGACAAATATGTGTAAGTGCAAATTAATGAGGCATCTTTATGTAAACATTCAGCAAGCATTCCTTTCATGCTACTACTTTCTTTGTTTTTACTTCTTCCAACAACATTTATTTTCCAGGAGGAAGAAAATGCCCTCGTGTTTTTAATCATTACTTAAACCGTCCCATGGAGATTGTGTTTAACTGTGGCGTTGGGTTTAAACTTTAGCTGTATTTGTATCCTCTGGTCCATAACTGTTCATTAATAGTTTCACTTACAATCCATTTGTTCTCACTGAGGCTTCAGATAATGTTTAGATCCTTCTGCTGACTCAGCCTCACACATCTTGGGAGTAGTAACAGGGAGTTACCCTGTTGGTTAGAGCATTTGACCCCCCTGAACCTCAGCAGTCTCAGTGCTCACAGTAATAACGCTGACCAGTCTTCCTCGCCTTTCAAAATAATTCAACAACTCCACAAGACAAAACTGTCCATGTTGGAAATGCTTTGATAAGAAGAATCTGTTTGTATTAGCAGACGTGTGTCTCTGTTATGAGGTAACGAATAGGACCACAGTCTTTTAATCTACTCAGGCATGTATTATCACGTCTTAAATGGTATCCTACCGCATTGACAACATTACCATGAGTCTCTTTTATGTGTGTCTTCTATATGTGATGGAGATTGAAGGTCTTTTCTAGTGGGAGGTTGACAATCAAGTGTGCTGTGTCAGCATCTCTCTGGCTCTCCGGGGCTGATGCTGCTGCCGCTGCTGCTGCTCGCCTGGGTGAGATCCATGTCATGTGACCGCCAGCTTGACCAATCGCCTCTGTGAAGCAAGACTCCATACTGGAGGATGTGCAGCCATGCATACTCTATAGCTAAAAGAAATGTGTTATGGCACAGTAAGAAACAACAGAGTGTAACAGAGAGAGAGGTCTTGGGCTTCTGTTTGTGTGCATTTTGTTAGATCTTTGTGAATTAAAGCTATCAGTGTTGGTCGTTCAGTAATTGGGTTTGTCTTAAATATTCATTGAATTGTTTTTCCAATGCCTTCATACACACCAAACAAGCCAGGAAATGGGTGCGTTGTTCTAGCTAGCTCCCACCCTCCATTTCTCTTGACCTATTTATCTATTCCCGACTCACTGCCCTATCTAGGTCTAGGACAGCCTGATATAAAGATCCCTTTAAGAAGTCAGTTTAAATCATGTGTCAGTGATTTCCACACATGAAAGAAAGGGGAAGAGCACACTTAAAAGGGGAGCCGTTGTCTCTAGCATTTTACCTTCTGACAAATGAACATCCATTCTCCCACTCTGCACACTCACCTGTGTGATTTTCACCAGTACCACTAGTGTATGATAATAGCATTCTTCCTGCTCATACCTTTAGGCTTCAGCTCCTCGTCAACTGTGCATTCATCAGAAAATGGCAGCTATTTGTGGGCTGGCAGATGGGTTAAAAAGGATGTCTCTCTCTCCCGCATTGTCTCACTCTTCCTCCCTTTCCCTTCCATCTGACTATGTGACGCAGTAGGTGAATGTGTTGCCAATAAGCTTGCATGCCAGCCTCTCATAGAATCTAAGTGTCCATACAAAGTAGTTATGTGAGTGGGATGATGGAAAGAGGAAAAGGACACATAGCAAACATGTGTGTGCATGTTTGTGTACACCTAAGTGGGACGTTTGCATGTAAATGTGTATGCACTTAGGTACTTGTAGTACTCCTTCACTCTCATGTTAGCTCAAAGACAGAACATAAAGATTAATCTTCTAATCTTGTCAACATATTTCTGTGTGAACGTCTTTTCTTGTTGTTCCATTGAGCACAGCATTAACATATGCACCTCATGGCAAAAATGTGTGTCACCCTCTAAACGAGCATATGGTAGCTGACAGGTAACATGAGATGTAGGAGGTATCCCTGTTGAATGCCAATGCAGCATCTCATTCTCATCCTCTCCCCTGCCTGTTCCTCCTCCACCTTGTAGCCTTGAATCGCTGGCGTTGCAAATGACGACAACACTGGAGATCTCGGAGCGAGTGGCTGGTGATTCACTGCTTTTCTGGGTTTACTTTAGTATAGTTTCTGGCTGATTATATACTTTAATGGAACACTTTCAGCATGCAGTTGAACAAGACAAAGCCCATCCGGGGCAAGAGTTGTATGTATTTCTGAGGCAGTATTAATCACAAATCAGATATTACTTGTGTCAGTGTATCTTTTATTTTAACCAAGACCATTGCTAAATTGTAGAGTCATTCAGTGATAGTGTCAGAGGTCTTTGTTGATAACTTACCCAAAACCCTGTCAGTGCCTCTCACAGACGGCATACTACAGGATTGAATTAGTGATAAAGAGCCTTTGTCAGGGGGCCATTTTAGCCATCAAAAGAGAGATGATGTAATATCTGTCAGAAGCCCTGTTTCTCCCTTTCTGTCGCTCATTCAATCAAAGGACTAACCTCTTAAAGAGCCCCTGTACTGGTAGTCAACTACAAAATCGACAAAAGTGTATTGTGCATGTTTGTAATTTGATAAACAGCATGGCACACATACAGCTTTGGGGACGGCTGCTTGATGCCAACAGACTCATTTGCACTGATTTTGTTTTTGATATTTGATTTGATTTTGTTGTGTTACAGATGTCGGGGTTGACCTAGTCTGCTGCTCATAATGTCACCTAGAGCCTGACTGAAATGCAGCAATTGAACCAGATGCCATTCAATCTGCAATGCATTCAGGAGCAAGGCAGCATCTAAAGAGTGTATACATTTACATGTATTATTAGTTTTCCTTTTGATAATACACTTGCTGGTGAGGTAGCTTTATATTTTTTCTTCACCAAAAGAAACATTTTATTAGTATAAAAGCAGTGTTATATGGAGCTGTAAGAGTACTCAGAAATAGGTAATAAGTGAGACATCAGAATGTTACTCGCATAGTGTTTTGTGCTCTGCTTTAAGGCTTATTATTTCTGTTCTGTACAACCCAAGGCCTTCATTCGGTAAACTGCTGCATTATTCTGAGTAATACACTGCAGTAAGAGAGTGGCATTGTTGTTAGAAATAACTAAGTTCTCCAAAGGAGATGGGCAACTCCCTATCGAAATGCTCACTTCCTTCCATTCAGGAATGCCAATAGGCAGAAAACAGGAAGCACTATTCCACTAATAAGAGTTTCTTATTGTTAATTTAAAGTCTTGCTCTTTGATAAAAGAAGACAGTACTCCATCTCTCTTTTCTGTGCAGTAAATGTTAAATCTTGTACTTGCCCTTTGGTTGCTTAGATACGCTCATTTGGTATTGGCTGTTTTATCACGTTCGCTCGGCTTTGCCAACCCACATGTTACATTTTCAAAAGGGGAAAAGAATATTTCCTCTTTTTGAGAACTGACAACGACTTATGGCATGGGACAATGTTTCCATCTATGGCTGGGTGATCATGAAGTAAAACATTCATACCAACTTAAATGATGCTCTCTTCTGGAGATCTGACTTGTTGTTCAGGGGCAGCGTGTTTGTGTTGGGGCAGATGCCAGTGCTTCTTGTGGAGATTATTCACCATGAGTAAAGTTATTAGAGATAACTCACTGCTTGTGTTTCAAGTGAAACGTTGCTGAATGCTGCAGGCTCTCTCTCTCTCTCTCTCTCTCTCTCTCTCTCTCTCTCTCTCTCTGGACATGTGTGTGTCTTGCTCGTTTGCATGTGTATGTACACTCCTCTCAGTTATTCTTGCATACTTAACAGATCTGTGACCTAGTTTGCTGGACAACTACAGTAAGTGGGTTTTTCTGTTTTAGTAACCTTGAGTACCATCAGCCCTCCGCCTTGTCATTTGGGAGGAAACCAAGTGGGCCTCTAGACGCGTTTGCACAGCAAAGGTCTGGAGGGAAAAAACAGTAAATGGAGGAACATTTAGAGAGCATATAGCGTGAAAATAGTTTTGTATCAGTGTGTGTGTGTCACTGTGTATATGTGGCTGACTGTGCATCTCATGCCAGTGCTCCAGGCCGTGTGGTGCCCTGCTGAGGCCCAGGGCCACCGTTCTGCTCCACTACCCCCCCTCGCAGCACCGGATCTAGCATCTAGCTCAGCTCTAACCGGGACCAGGAGTTAGCGCTTTTGTTAGCCAGGCTAGCAGTGTGAGCAAACCAGAGCATGACCACTTTCCTATTGTTCTGATGAATCAGGTGGAACTGTGAACGGAAGGTGTTACAGCAAACAGTTGGCTAGCTGCCATGGCGAAATGTTCAAGACTAGGGATGTTATTTAATTCACAGTTTGATTATGTCAACATGGATTATTCATGCTTTCATTAACCATGCACAGTGCTGGGGGGACTGAGCACAAGGGGTTCCAACATTAACATATTACTATACTTGTTTATTAAATAAGAAATATTTGTAATAATATGTGCAGCTGATCTATAAATGATCAATAGAATATTTGGTATTCACATTTCACTTCCAACAATTACTTAGAATGTATTAGGTTCCCCGGGAAATATGCACACAGTATTTTCAGTTTCTTTAGCCAGCTGTAAACACAAAAGCCCAGATGTTGTCAAGATACCTTTCTTCTTCTTATCATATCAGCATTTTGTGAATTTCACCAGAGGAGGAGAGGGATTTTATCAAAGTCTGGCCGTACATCTTTATTTGTGAATATTTTCTGTACAAATTCATGTTAATCCAGTTGTCTGCGTTGGTTCGATTTTTTTCCACTGATGTTTCAAAGAAAGCAAGTTTTTGTCTATTTTAATTTGATTATACATTTCAGTTTTTTGACCTGATATAACTAATCTGTATTATAGGAGTTTTGTGTGTGTGTGTATATTTGTATTGAGTCATCAGCAGCTCCAGGTAAACGAATGCCTGCAAAGTGGCAGATGGTTGGCATAACACTGGCAAAGTCTTCCTCTCTCTCCATGTGCACACCGCCCACATGGCTGCCAACTCTCCCACGTGTTTACTTTCCCCGCAGGACTCATTGTGCACACTATTTGAGGAGGAATTTCACTCCTCACCTCCAAAATATCCTGCGGCTTAGCTTTACATCAGAGTGTATAGAAGCTCCATCACCCCCTGTACTCAATCCAGCCTATGCAATTGCATTTTGTCTCTGTGCCTTCACAGGCTGGTGATGTGGGGTAGTGCTTTCCTAAGAGGAAATACCACTGTCTGAAAACAAACAAGCTCAAAGAACAAGACGGCCTCCTGTCTTTGAAGATCAAATCTGTTTGAAGTCTTCTGGGTCATAATGGCCACATCAGTTGTGGTTAGCCAGAACACCAGATGCCTGCATTTAACTTTGAATCTAGTGATGTAAACCAAGACAAGCTGAGAAAAACTGCAACACTTTAAGCACATTTAAAACCAAAGAGGTTGATTAACTTTATAAATTAGCCTCCTATTGACTGAACTAAATGAATAGGAACAACCTCCACATTGCTGACAAGTTGAATGACAATCTCCGGTGTATTAGCAGTCATTTTGAGATTCTGCATCCTAACGTAATGAGAGCAGTGCAGAGAACAGTTTGTGTCACAATCTATATTTCATAACTGTAACGCATCAATTACAATCTCTTATTCTTAACAAAGAATAATAAATAATGTAACATGCAATCAAATAATTGTATGTTTTACCCACCCTTTAGACATGTACTTTACATGAGTTCAGCGTGGATTCAAACCTTCAAGGAAACATTCCCACACTTTCCCTGGAGATGGCAGGACGGCCCCCACTATTAAAACTTCTAGCACATTGTTCACTTCTCCACGTCCCTGTCACTGTCTCCTGTCCCATCTGTGCTGTTGGGTTCCTATTAGAGCTCCTCTGCTGCCAGAGTCTCCTATGGGACATCTTTGCCAGTCAATGTAAGGACATTTCAGTGACGAGCTCACAGCTGCATTGCAGACCTGCAGGCTCCACACTCAGCATGGTATACATTTGACAGTCCTGCCTACAAGGTATTTCATGGAACATTGCGTTTTACAGATTTCTAGCGGCTGTTGGAGTGTCGCAGCAAAACTGAGCCAAACTTTAGTGCTTGGGTTATTTGTATCCCTCGCATGTAATCAGCAATCTGCGATCACACTTATCCTTACAAATCATGCCAGACTCCTTGCTCTACCATCATGCTCTCTTTCCCTCTTTAACTTGCACGAATTTCCTGTATTCTTTCCTCCTCCCTTAGTGAGCAGAGCAGTTTTCCAGCAGGCGGACTGTGATTAGATCCATTGGTACATGGTTTGACCCAGTTCCCCTGGCACCACACTCACATCTTGGCACTGAGAGCAGCTAATAACGGACTTCTTTACTGGAAAGCAGCGTTGTATTGTAGGCCATATCATATGGAATATGTAAATACACAACATCATGTCAATATTAAACAGAGACAAACGGTGGTCCATTTATTTTCTGCCATTCTCAAACTGTCATTTCTTGTAAAAAATGTTCCATCAACACTATGCAGGGGGCAACACAGAGCTGCTATGCGATGTGTTGGATTGACTTGGTGACGAGGCATCATACATGAAAAGAGCATTTCAGTATTGTGTTGCTGATGTGTTTTGGTCTGGCTGATGAATAATAGAGCACAAAACAAAGTCTGTTCCATTCTCTTGGGCAGCAGAGAGATGAATTCAGATTTATTTTTAAAAATAAATGATTAAAAAAACTACTATTCACAACTGGCATTGGCATGGTTGGGGCACAATAGCAGGAAGAGGTTGTACAGACGGGAAGGGAAAGCGTAGAGAGAGAAATGCGCCCCACTGGGTGGTTGCTTGGGGTCTACAGGACCCTACTGGACCTGACCTTTTGAGCAGGAAGTAAATGTTTTCCTCCTTTTTGATAAGGCGGTCCTGATAAGTCTTGGATTGTTGCTTTAGATGTGTTCATTGTTGTGTGTTGTGGAAGTCAAAATGTTTAATGGAATTCCAAAAAACAACCCAAAATGATGTAATTAGTGCTGCTTTAAGACAATTTGTCATTACATTGACATTAATCTCTGTTGGAAAACCTGCCTCAGGAAAAGGACTAAAGTCTTAAAATATAAGCTGTTTAACTGACTGGACACTTTATATTTATGATATCCAGTGGTTTGCTCTTTTCTAAGCTTATGGCTCATTCAATACTCCGGATGAGTAGTTTGATCTGCTTTAGCAGCAGTACCTCTCTGCCCTTTCCTTCAGTCTTTGGCTAAGTCCCCAGTCTGCTGGATTCGCAGTGGGATGTGATGCTCCTCAGTGGGAACGGCATATTTGTATCAGCGGCCTTTGCTCGCTGCGGTCCTGCTTGTTTTGTATACGCTTAGAAAACTCCAGCGAGTTTACAACATGAATAGTTCGCCTGATAACTAATGTGTTCCCTTTATGGATCATCTTAAATCATGACTGAGAGAGACAGTCAAACCCATACACTCACATTCGCTAAAGGGACAAGTGCATGGATGCAGCCCACCAACTTTGGAGCACTGCCACATTGATGATGTGCAACGAAACTCAGGGAATGAGTCAACATCCAGTGCAATACAGCTGGGACTTTATTTCACAAATTGTGAATATCTTTGGAAAAGACACGCCACTGCTTGTGCCTTATTGCAAAAGTTTTGTTATTTAATATCATATCTTCATGTTCTCTAGTTGAGAATTTAAGTTTTCCCTTGTGGCAAAACAAGTTGTATGATGATGATAATAGGAAATGGATATTTCAGTCTCCTGATTTTCAATGTTTATAGAGAGAATGTTTTAAAATACCAGCACCAAATAATGCTAATAATGTCTCCCCTAGATAAATACCCTTACTGTTTTACATTTTCATCTTTACAGGGCCGAGAAAACAGAGGTGTTAAGCGAGGACCTTCTACAGGTGAGTGAGTGTGTGTGTGTGTGTGTGTGTGTGTGTGTGTGTGTGTGTGTGTGTGTGTGTGTGTGTGTGCGTGCGTGCGTGCGTGCGTGCGTGCGTGCGTGCGTAAACAGGTGTAAATAATGTGATTATGATGGAGATTGTTTTGTCTTTGGGCCCCTTCAAAGGGAAGCAAGGTTTTGTCACAGGGTACATACCTTTGTGTTTTGGTTAATTAAAGATTGATTCTCTGGTTGTTTGATTTAAAACGTTTTAAAGGAAGACAGTGCTACTATACAGTATTTCATAAAACTGTACAAGAAAGTATAATTAGTTTTTTTGGCAGAAAAGCTTTTTTCTTTTCACCTTTTCTTTGATTATTTACAACCTTCAAATGGGCTCAGTCTGGATCTTCCACTCAATCATCCAATATGTGATGATTATTTTTAATTAATCAAATGTTATGAATGAAAAATGAAAAAGGCCCATCACAACATCCAGTTATCCTCATTTCAATTGAATATAAATCATTGCAGTTTGTGAATATCCATAACCTTTTCATTGATAAACTTTACCATGTATATAATAGCAGGTGCAGATGTCTGACGCTGCAGAACAAATGTCAGATGTGTTGGGTGTGTGTTGTGACAGCAAGACGTTTCTGATGTGTGTGTGTTCTTCCAGGTGGAGAAGCGTCTGGATCTGGTCAAGCAGGTGACACACAGCACTCACAAGAAGCTGACGGCCTGCCTGCAGGGTCAGCAGGGGGCCGATGTCGAGAAGAGATCTGTCAAGTCTCCTTCCGTGAGTAACTGCAGCCATCATCCTCTGAGACACTGAATACTGATGCAAACTGATGTGAACATACGTGCGATGATGCAGCTAAAAAGTATTCATAACCGTCTATCATTCTCACCAAAGCTTTTGTATTATTATCTTTTTTTATTAGAAGAAACTACCGCTCACCATCCTTGCACAATGTATGGTAGAAGGAGCTGCTGTGTTGGGGGATGACTCTCTCCTGGGGTAAGTCCCTGTATTTAACAGGACTTAGCTCACACACTTTCCATTGACACCCACACACATGGAGTCATCTTTAATTATTGATTCGACTATTGATTTCTTCTCTGTCCTCATTACCCTTGTCTGCATTTTAATTGTGTTTGATGCCTTTGACTTTGTGTTTGGCTGTCATCAAACAGGAAGATGCTGATGATGTGTGGGGAGACGGAGGAGAAGTTGGCCCAGGAGCTCATCCTGTTTGAGTTTCAGATAGAAAGAGATGTGGTGGAGCCTATGTATGTGCTCGCTGAGGTGAGCTTCAATTAAGACATATCAACCTAATAATATTTCTATAAGCTATTTCACTTTTTTCCAAAAATGACAAGCAGCACATGGTCCTCATTTAGTGCTACACTTATATTACATTTACTGACTTTAGTCAAGCACTTCTTTTCTTTTAAAGGTGGACATTCCAAACATCCAGAAACAGAGGAAGCACTTAGCCAAACTTGTTTTGGACATGGACTCAGCTAGAACAAGGTATATGACGTCCTATTTAAGAGCCTCTTGTTTAATTTATTTGAAAAAGAAATGATCAGGAAGCTATTATATCCAGTGCATTGGTCATTGTTTTGTACTCTATTCTATAGATTTCATCAATCGTCCAAGTCATCTAGTCACCCAAGCACACTGCAGCCCGGCGCCAAGGCAGAGTCTCTCCGAGAGGAGATGGAGGAGGCAGCCAATCGGATGGAGATATGTAGGGTAAGTCTCCAATCAGAGCAATTCTAATATACAGTATATCCCTCCTCCAGCTCTTCCATTTGATTTATAGCCATTCTGAATGTATCAGACACAAATGGACCACTATATCAGGATGATATTACAGTTGCATTTACCATATATTAGATTATTTATTACTGTATGAGATGGTTGCTCTCTATTTTCTGTTTCAGGATCAGTTGTCAGCAGATATGTACAATTTTGTGGCCAAAGAAATAGACTATGCAAATTACTTCCAGACAGTAAGTATATATTATCCTTACTTTTTACAAATAAAATATTTGATCCCATGCTAGCACAGGTTACAATTAACATTGTACATTATACACAATTCATTCATTCATCATGTTGTGTTTGTTATAATCTCTTCTCCTTCCACAGCTAATAGAAACGCAGGCAGAGTATCACAGGAAGTCATTAGAGATTCTTCAGAGTATCCTGCCCCAGATAAAAGCTCACCAAGGTAAGTCTACCGTGTCAAGCTCTCCTTTGTGTGTGTCCAGTTTACTTCTCCTGTGTGTGTGTGTGTGTGTGTGTGTGTGTGTGTGTGTGTGTGTGTGTGTGTGTGTGTGTGTGTGTGTGTGTGTGTGTGTGTGTGTGTGTGTGTGTGTGTGTGTGTGTGTGTGTGTGTGTGTGTGTGTGTGTGTGTGTGTGTGTGTGTGTGTGTGTGTGTGTGTGAGTATGAGTGCATGCATATGCGTGTGTGTTTGCCCATGCGTGTGTCTGAAGAAATATGCTCCAAATGTGCACTGAAGTAATAACAGCCTTGAAATGTCATATAACAATCGTATTAAGCTATACCTTCACCTCCCTACTTATGCTAACTGTGCTAAATAACAAGAAACATATATGTAATTGCTGTTGTGTCTATGTGCAATTCAAGCGACTGTTTTGTGTTGCAGAAGCGTGGGTGGAGAAGCCGTCGTATGGCAAGTCTCTGGAGGATCACCTGAATATTAGTGGGAGAGAGATTGCCTTCCCCATTGAAGCTTGTGTCACAATGCTGTTAGAGTGTGGCATGCAAGAGGAGGTAGAGGACATACAAACACACACATATACACATACAAATTGACAGACACATCGCTTAGGTATTTTTGG
This sequence comes from Notothenia coriiceps, assembly GCF_000735185.1. NCBI lineage: Eukaryota > Metazoa > Chordata > Actinopteri > Perciformes > Nototheniidae > Notothenia > Notothenia coriiceps. The sequence continues at coordinate 403,179 of NW_011364548.1, forward strand.
TGTAAGTTAATATGCATTTGTCCTCTTGTGTATGTGTCATTTGGTGCTTAAACTTATCAATCTTTCTATTACAAATATGCTGTACTGTATGGGATTTAATATACATTTTAAAAATACCTTTAAAAGTTGATTGTGTTTATATTATTTAGTTTAGACTATCTCAGCACACAGAGATGTACTTCCACTATTCAGTCCATAGTTTAAACCTGACGTTGTCTGCCTGGAATGACTCATTTTTAAGAGTTGTAATTGGCTCTGATCTTCTTGACCTTTTAATTCAAATTATTGAATTGTGAAGTTTAGAATCCGAGTAGTAACATCTTTGCAACAGGAAACATGTGTTGGAGACTGAGCTCACTAATCATCTTTACGATTTTAATATGTTTGTGCTAACCAATTAAAATCTGACAGCAAGCTATAAAGATGGTTTACATTAAAATATTAATGGACAAAAGTATGTAAAGCCAGCAGTTTGTTTCTGTGTTATTTATCATCAGCCAATGTCAAGTGTTCAACGATAATGGCTATGAATTTTGCACAGCATTTATGCACAGGTCATGTTAGATGTGATAATTACACATGATTATGTGTTTCCTGCGTGTGGGTTGCAGGGCCTCTTCAGAATCGCTCCATCAGCTTCCAAGCTGAAGAAGCTGAAAGCCTCCCTGGACTGTGGAGTTCTGGATGTGCAGGAGTACTCCTCTGACCCACACGCCATCGCAGGTGAACAACACTCCCACACGAATGCCTTGTTTAAAGCCCATTTCCATAACAACAACCCCTACACACTTTCTTTATCCTTCTATGTTAAAGGCAATGATTGTTACTTGTATCTGCCAGTTGTTTTATGATGTGGAATCTGCAATTTTGTTAAAGGTCATATCAAAAGTTTTGATTGGTTTTGGACGTAGTTGCCAGAAAATACTGTTATTTGTCTACAAGCGTTGTTCAAACTTCATCAGCTCTAACCCTAGTGCTATGTTCCTGAAGCCTTTCTGTTCTGATATTGCTGTGCATTTCACACTTTAGCATGAAATCTGTTGAGCTATCTGAATTTGGCAGTTACACTTGCTGCAAGGGCCTGCTGGAGGGTAGTGGAGATATGGGGCATCGCCTCACCAGTGCTCTGAAGAGGGAACAACACCCTCCCTTCCTCTAAAAGAGCAAACTGGTCTTCACTTTCTCCCTGTTTTTCTTACCAAAGGGGCTTTGAAATCATACCTCCGTGAGCTCCCTGAGCCACTGATGACCACTGAACTTTATGATGAATGGATTCAGGCCTCCAAGTGAGTTGCTGTTCTCTTTTTTTAAATTGCCTTTTCTTCAATTATGTCATTGGCCTAGATAAAAGACAGAATAGTCCATTATAAAGGGAGTCTCTACTGCCAAAATGGTGACATTTATTTAGTAATAGAGCAACAGTGTAACCATCATGATTTATGATTTGTATTTCTCCAGCATCCCAGATTTGGAGAAGAGGCTTCAAGCATTAATGGCAGTGTGTGAAAAACTCCCGACAGACAACTTGAACAATTTCAGGTCAGTCACTTTCCCTTATTTTCTGTCCTATAATAATGTTCCCATGTGGCTTTTACACTTTTAAAAAATGCAGTATAGTTTCATTTTATTATTTTGCTTTTATTCGAATCCCACAGATATCTAATCAAATTCTTAGCCAAGCTAACCGACTTCCAAGACGACAATAAGATGACTCCCGGTAACCAGGCCATTGTTCTTGGTCCTAACTTGCTCTGGACACACACTGAATCGTATGTATTTCTTGTTGTAACACATCTACCTTACCTTCACTTATCGCATAAGATTTTACTGCGGTTTAATTATCTCTTTTCTTTCCAGGAACATGACGGAGATGATGACCACCCTGTCCCTACAGATTGTTAGCATCGTTGAGCCCATTATTCAGCATGCTGACTGGTTCTTCCCTGGAGGTGGGGATCTCATACTATGTATGTCAAATTGTAGTAAGGCTGGGTGCCATATATATCTATTGATCTTCAATCATTCCAATGGTATAATGGCTTTTAAAATTCAATTAAATTGTATATATTTTAGGGTATGACCTGCAATTTTTACAACCCAGTTCGACCTAATTAATATTACAAGCAATGGTAAAAATAGACTTTTTCTGAAAAATGCGTGAAAAACGTATTAACTGTACTAGTATGAACTACTTAATAGAATATTAATATATTGTCACTTCCTTTGACTCAGACCTATATGAATAAGATGTTTCTCCTTCATGTGTGTCAGTTCACAAATAAAAGCACCACATCAAACAACATATACCCAAATGTCACAACAAAAACATACATGAAGCTAAAACTGATCTGATGTCTTTAATAAAGCTTCAGCATCATCAACCCCTGCATTCAGGCAGTAGACCATGCAGTCACTTCCTGTTTGCACAAGTCTGATAAACTGTAAAAACACCAGCAATTATTCTCCATATATTTTTGTGTTACTCTTTTGATTAAAACCATGCAATAATGTTACTCTCTGAAATAATCAAAACATTAACGATCATTATAATACTGTATTTGAAAAATACATTTTATTTTAAGTAGATTAAAACAAAAAAAAGTATAACTTTTTTAAGTTTTTAAGTGGATTTAAGTAGAGATTGACTAGACTAGTAGTAGTAACTCCCACATAAAAGTGATAGACTCCACAATGACCAACACATTCACACACCAACACCACAATGTCCATAACAGTTATGAATGCTGATGGTGTGTCTGCTCCTTCTTCAGAGATTGAATTCAACTTGACAGGGTGCTACGGCAGTCCAATCCACAGCAACCACAACTCCAACTACAGCTCCATGCCCTCACCAGACCTGGACCAATCGGAGCGCAAGCAGCAGCACGACCAGACCCGACGGCCACTGAGTGTTGCCACGGACAACATGATGCTGGAGTTTTACAAGAAGGATGGGTATGATGCCAAGTGCATCCTTCTGCTGCCCACATCTCACTCTCACTCTGTTTTCTCTCTTTCCACCCACACCTCTTCACAGGCATCTAATTAATTTTTTTGTTATATTTGAGGCAGCCATTATAAAGCCATTAACAACTTTAACCTATATCTTAATCCCTGGACCCTCCAAAAGCCATGCAGAGGTGTGGATTAGGCCGCATATCTCACTAATTCTGGCACATACAACCCATACTATTAGGAGCACAGAAGCCTGAGTCTCATTTGAATACATGGCGCTGCATCAAATTGAGTGGCATTGTCTCTATGGCAACGAGTCTCTGATGAAGGGCTGCTGGTTACCTCTTTTTTTTTCTCAGGAAATATTTCTTACCATCCTCCCACACCCAGCTCCTCCTTCACAGTCTGGCTAGCACGTCACCTGGCCTGAGTCATTCATCCAGCTGGTGGAAAATCACTGGTAGAATTGGAGCACTTTGCATCCCAAAATCAAAAGACTATATCCATATTGCTAGATAGAAAATAAAATGACAAAACCTATATACAAATAAAGTGTGTGTGTACTATTTGGAGCAAAGAGCAGCTTGGGATAAACAGTGTTCCTTGTCTATGTTTTAAGGTGTTTATTAGACCAGCATTAGCCAAAAACACGCCTTTAATTTGGGTTCAGTATAAGTGCAGACCGGTTCATTATAAGTGCAGGCAGGTTATGTGGGCTGACATATTCTCACCTCTGGAACATCCCTTCTACTCCTCCCTGCCATTGGTGCTCTCATCTCCCCATCATAAAGTGTACTGAGTGTTTGTGAACCCTGTTGTGAACCCTGTCTGCATCACTGACCTCATATTCCTTTTGCCTCTCTTCCCCCTACTAACGCAGCATTAGGAAGATACAAAGGTACCGTATCATGCCCTGTTTCCCCACTTCTTTCCTTACCTTTCCCCAACTCAGCCCTTTCTTCGTCATTATATATGACCCTTGATGTGTTTGTCTCTAGTATGGGCGTGCGGGTTATGGATACTTCCTGGGTGTCTCGTAAGGGTTCGGCCACTCTGACGCGAAAGACCTCCTCCACCCCTCCAGGCCTGCAGGGCTCCGTGGACACGCTCATACCCGAGCAGCCCGGAGAGCTCGCCTGCTCCCCGTCTGCAACCCCCCCACTGGGAGAAAGGATTTGGTAAGTCACAGTGGAGACCTTGTCCCCCTCTTCCTCACACATCCACTCCTGTTTATTTAATTGTCATCCCCATTATCGTCACCATCATCAACTTTCTCAACAAGATCCTTGGCTGTTTTAATCATATTTCCATTAAAGTGGCAATGGAACCATGTTCAACTTTCCATCCATACTGCTGCTCGCCGTTTTCCTCAGAGCCTACTAGAAACATTTATATGGCCTTATTCAGATCATTATAGATAAAACAAGAAATGCATTGCAAATTGTACCCGGTGGTAGGTACAGAATTAGCACATGCTTATATGGAAGCAATCTAAATGCTCATGTTGTAATATATAGCCATTACATTGTGAGGTTAAGATGTATTAATAATATTTCAAATGAAATACGTGCCTATTGCCACTTTAATTTGTATTTTTTGTTTGTGCATCGTGTCAACACCTTAAGGTCTCATTCTGTTATTATAATTTCTCACTCTCTACATCTCTTATATTCACCCTGTGGTTTGTCAGGTTTATGTCCTTGTGGGTTAACCTTTCAAAAGGAAAATGACACTTTTGACTAACTCTAAAGGGTTTTAGTCCAACTACTGTTTGGAAGTTTTGATTCTGTACCTGGCACTAAGCTTCAATCTGCAAGTCCTTTGCGAGCATGCTAATATTTCCAATATCCCATTGTTGTGGCTTGGCTTTCTCGGCTTTGGTTGTGAATTATTTCCTTTTCTGTTGACACTGATTTCACCATTTTCTGGTATGATTATCATAGTTAAAAACGTGAATAATCACCTCATGGTCGCTGGCTCTGCCTGTGTGGCAGATGAGATAATATGGCTTCTGGCTTGGCTGGCTTTTCCCTCCTATCCTGTGGCTCTTTCAGCCGATGAAAGGGTTTTGTGTCTGTTTCACACTGCCCTGGGCTGACTGCAGGACCTGCCATGCAAACAAGACTTATACTGTCAGATAAGGGCAGATAGGGTTTCCATATGCTGCAGAGAGATATTTAGTCATCAGCTCAGCTGGATAATATTGTAAGCTGCAGACCAGCACTTTGGCTTTAGAGACAGATCCTCACAGCTCCATGCAGTGTTGCAGACACAAGGTGAACACAGAGGGAGTCCTATACACGTTATTATTTTCCTTCGGCAATAAAACGTTCTTTTCCTTTGCTGTTTCTTTGTGCTTGTGGTTGTGTTTGCACTAAGCTGACTGTGTGCTAAGCTTGGTGCCCACCGCCCACCCTAAAATGCAGTTTATGTATTTTTTTATTTTGGCTACGGACACACTAACACACTAACCATCAAAACAGCTTCTGGTATCTCGCTCCAATGCGTCTCCCTGTTCAATCACTAGAGCTGTTTCTTTTGTGCTGTCTATTCTCTTAATATCTGCAGCTCAGACAACGTGTCGCCAAATCGGCCGGACACCTCTCATGCCCACCCACCCCCAGGGGAGGACCGC
>NW_011364548.1:408793-426751 GCF_000735185.1 Notothenia coriiceps
GCTGTGGGGGCAGCCGTGGCAGCTCCCACTACGCAGGGACATACTGTCTCAGGCGGGGGGGACGATCCTTTCAGTCACACCCAGAGCGCTTGGCCTATTGGGCCTGGCCCCGTGAGTTGTACAATCTGAATACAGTGGGGCTCCCTCCAGAGGTGATAAACACTATATTCCAGTAGTGCAAGAGCTTCCTCCACCATGGTCCTCTCTATGGACTGTAAGTGGGAGGGTGGTTTGGAGGAGTGGTGCCTTCAAAAAGGACACATCTCTTTCAATGTCCTGTCGGGTGATTTTTATCATTTCTAAACAGGACCTAATTGGATAAACACAGAGCTTTCTCTAACGATCAAAGTGTACTGGCTGCTATGCTGCATGCCTGTGGGCTTGCGGGAAAGACGGCTAGCCAAACATCCTTTGGTCTGCCGTTTTATGAACGGGGCTCGCAGGCTCCCTCCTGTTTCCCAGGTCAACTGGTGCCTTATGGGCATCTTGACAGTGGTTTTAGATGGGCTCACTCGACCTCCCATTTGAAACCCCTGGAAGAAGCTGACATGAAACACCTGTCACTGAAGTACCGTGGATGTTACTGGCTCTGGCATCCTGCAAGCGAGTCAGTTGACATTCATGCGCTCTCTGTACATCCTCCTTCATGCACTCAGTTTGCCCGGGGCAAAAGAGAGTGTTGCTCTACGCCCAACCCTGCTTTATACCTAAGGTTGTTTGGCTCCGTGTCCCCCCTTGACATTGTGGCATTTCTCCGCACTGTGTTCCTCTGAGGAACAGCGGCCGAATTTGCTGTGTCCAGTTCGTGCTTTACGCACCTATATGGACAGGTCAAAAGAGTTTCGTTGCAATGACCAACTCTTTATATCGTGGGCTAACCCTCAGAAGGGCAAGCCCGTTACCATGCAACGGCTCTCCCACTGGATTGTGGAAGCGATTGCTCTGGCTTATACGAGTCAGGGTTTGCAGGCACCATCGGGCTTTTGTCCGCTTTTACAGGCTAGATGTCTCTGCTCCAAGTGTGGCCCGCGCAATGCTGGGCCCCGTGTTGAGACAGGGTTCTACCTGTTAAGTTCTGGTTGTTTTGGTGATTTTCGAGATAAGCATGTCTAGCAATACGGGAGTTTCAATATCCCATAGTGAGACATCGAACGGAGAGTTATGAATGAGAACTATAGGTTACTTACGTAACCCCAGTTCTCAGAGTAACATGAAGTGAGATGTCTCACCAGACGGCCCTTCTTGCTAAGGCGAAGCGAGAAGAGGTGCTTATTTTGAATGACGCTGCGTCGTAGCGCAAGCTACTTATAGGGTGGGTGGATTCCCTGACGTAGACGTCAAGATCACCAGCCAATTAGGATTGGCGTAATGAGATTGATGCTTCTGTTTGCATACGCGTTGAGGCGCATCCCATAGTGAGACATCTCACTTCATGTTACTCTGAGAACTGGGGTTACGTAAGTAACCTATAGTTTCTGTATCCGCGTCAATCCACCTGAGCACCAGGTACTGAGCATGCGCAGTAACCTTTGCTAGTAGGCTAAGCATGCTTAGAACAGTGGCTCTTTTTTTTCTAGTGGTTTTGTTCCGTTTTCTTTTTATGTTTATAAGCCATTATTCTTTCTTGATAGTCTTCATTTAGCTTCAATTAAAATAATATGAAATCGTTTTTATTCCAATTAACTATTACTTCATTAGACATAATAGTCGTTTTTGATGAGTAAAATGTATTACAGTGTATTCCAGCAATACAAGTCCAGTAAGTCCAGCTATTAGTGTAGCTACATTCAATACACAATGTGTTTTCTTTTCCCATAACATTTTTTATTTATGCAGATTTATTGAAGTATGAAATGGGCATTATCTTTTCATGGAAATTCCTGACTTTGTTTTTATATATTCGTGGGTACTGCTCTAACTGTCCAGAAGGGAGCAGTGTCTTCTTCTAAACTACTTAACGTATTCAGCACCATTGCTTGAAGCACCATGAATGAGCTTTTTACTCAGGATATTTGGCATTTGTTTTTCTGTTTTCAAACACAAATGGCATGCCATAGTATTAAACACTTGTATTATATGTGTATGTTTGTATTTTCAACAATTGGGAAATTCAAAGTGTGTTTATTAGTCACATCATGAAGGCTATAAGAAGTGTTTTAAAAGCATTTTGAAAGAATAATCACTGAGCAATTAATTTCCAAATTGAATATTGAGTGAGGGGATATACTATATCCTACTGGTAATTTAAATGCAGCCATCTTGTGTTTCCAATGTTGAATAAAAATTGACCCAAGATAATTCGATGGCTGGCTGCTGGAAGCCTGTCTGTACCATGAACACGGGCCGTTACGGGCCCGGATCTGGACGGATGCCCTGTGGCTGGTGTCATTAGGGCTTAATGGGCCAACAGGTGGGCTGCACACCACCACCAGGGTCCCAAGGCCTCAGGGAATAAATGATATAGAGAAATGGCTGTTCTCTGCCTTCATTAATCTCCCAAGTTGGAAAATTGAGAGGGGTGGAGGATCCTTCAGCCTTGATCTCAACCTTTTGACCTTGTCAGATCATTTGTTTTCATTAGTCCCCACTCAGACAAACTGGTTAGTCCCAGTCCAGACACCTACCCTGCCCCCCGTCCAAGCAGGGAGCATTTCTAAAAGCATCTCCAGGGGTCTTCTCAACTCTAACCCCAACCCCCAAAACGTACTTTTCTATAGTGTCTCTGGACACTTCTAAATCAGCCTGGTTGATACTTCACATCCGCTGACCTGTTTCAGAAACTCTCTCACCGGTAATCCCTCAACAATGAACATGAGTGAGCAAGGGACGCCATAAAGACCATGAAGTCAATCCATAAGAAAACTCAGAGGTGGATTTCAACCTCTAAATATCATTATTCATCTGCACTCCTGCTGATTCTCTGTGTAGGTGGGATGACTGAAGGTTCTTCCTCTCAGTCTGGGGCAGCTGGGGACTAATTGGCTCCCAGTTCAGCGCCTTCTCTTAGGTCATAACCTCTCCACCTGATGACCCATTCCTGCTACTGATATGTGGGCTGCACTTTGATAGTGGTCAAAAACTTATTCAGATATTTTAGCCTAAGTGAATGTACTATATTACAATAACAGGAAAAGTCCTTCATTCAAAACCTTACAACATTATCAGCAAAATGTGCTCAAATGATATACATCTAAATAATTCCTTTTGCAATAAAATGTTCCTTGTCAGTGTTTATATTATTCTGTTTGGATCAACATCACTTCTGCATGTATATGTTGTAATTTACTGCTGAAAATGTTTAAGGTTGTGCTTTTTTAACCCCTTTATTTACTCATGAGTAGTTTACTCTCCAACAATGCTTCATATTATCAGATTCGATAATAATCATTATGTGTTTGGAGCGTCTCGGTTCTGTGAGAACCACTGAGTCAACAGCTCAGAAAAACAGCCCTTTTTTCGACTTTTAGAGAAAGTATTTTTTCAGCTGCTCCAAGAGGGGCTTTAAATAATGTATGTATCTTAAGAAGTCAGAGAGTATTCTCAACCCATTTGTTCACAAAGTTAGAGATACATATTTGTTTTACTGAACTGGCAGGGTATGATCAAATTAATCGACTAATATACGAAAGATTTCCCACTTAGATGTAGTGGGGTAGAAGTACATTGTTGTATACAATTTAAATTAAATATAAAAAAAGTAAAGTTAGAGTGCCTCTAATTGGTGCTTAAGTCAGTACTTAGTAAGTGAACTTAGTTAAATCTCAGCCCTGACCTTTGCATGCACTCATTAGATGGGTTAGCTCTTGCCATAAACAAAATGTTGAAGCTTCAATTGTTGGCTTTTCTAGAAGAAAAAAACAAAGGCTGAGTACAAGGATGGACCCTAATGGCATGTTATGTGCTCATGTTAAAAGCTGCCCAGTCAACAGAGCGTTGGATTGGAGGGAATCGCCACGTACATCATGCTTCTGTTTTTATCTATAGACACATGGCATCACATTACCAAGATCAATCAGTCTGGGTGTGAGGGGTGGGTCACTAAAAGCCTTTGGTCTGTCATTAAAGAAAAGTTTGACATATTCATCAAGGAGGTGTGTGCCAGGCAGCAGGCAGGCGTTGTGAATCATACACCCTCTGTCTTTAACTCACATTTCATCCACAGAAATGTACTTTTATATTGATTGCCTATCTAAAATAATCAAGGATCAATCACTGATATTACAATTGGAGTCAAACTACTTGCAAAAAGCAGAGATGCACCTTTTTCTTTGAAGCTTTTCTCCCTTGCAGACTGGGTGTGGAGAAGCAAAGCTCACCATTACCGTCAGTCCTTTCAGGTAAGCCTGAGCGCAGAGGCCAGACTTTGTGGTGTGTTTTTAAAGGGTTATCCAAGGACATAATGAGACCCAGCAAACCCCAGCGCCAGGCCTAATGAAAACGCAGTGACATCTGAGGGGGAAGGATATTACAGGTCTGAACTACAGGGGCTGTTTTAAAATGCATCAAATGACAGAAAATGATGGTTATCACAAGCACTTTTTAGAAGGTAAATGCCGGTCTGCTGTTTGTCGGCCCTGAGTAGAGAGACACGAGCTGAGCACTTATCACTGGTGGCATGTTGGACACTCAGCACAACATCTAGAAAGAGATTTCATTTAACAGGAAAATGCTTCTTATTCTGGCCTCAGTAGAAGATGGGGGTTTGATCTTCATTCTAAAAAGATAACTCGTGGAGAAAATGGTGCTTTCACATCAGCAATCAAGGTGTTACCTTTCACAGCACACCTTTCATCACAGGATTCAAAGATACATTACCAACTCAGTAACTGCTTGTTTGGGTGTGGTGAGCTCCAGCTGCAGTGTATTGTGAATATATTTGTGCTCAGAGACAGAGCAAGCACATACGTGCAAGCAAATAATACATTATAGTTTTTCCTTTATAGAGACCATGAATAAAGAACAGATGGGAAAAGTGGCCTTTCTGTTTGAGCTTACAGTACAAACGGATCATTTTAAACACAAGTTGAAACAGTGGGACCATGAATGTAGTCATGAATGATCCGTTGTGTGTGATTGATCATTCATTATAATAATAAGTATTATTTTTATTTTTTTTGCTGTTTGCATTTATTTTTGTATATATTTTGTATGTGTTTAAATTCCACCAAGGAACGGGCACTGTTTTTGTTATGTCTTGTTGTGTCGTGTTTTTTAGCATTTAATTGTGATACTCTTTATTGGATGATACTAAACAATCCTTTAATATTTGTACATGTTGGTTAGAATCTTTGAAAATACCAATATTTGTAGTATTATAAAGTACTCACATTATTTACACCTGTTAATACACACACACACACACACACACACACACACACACACACACACACACACACACACACACACACACACACACACACACACACACACACACACACGCACATTTTATATGAAGCCAACACTTGTGGAAAATAAGGCCTTGAGGTAGCCTTGGCATTTCATGGATCTGAAATACAGATTGAGCTCGGAGGGTCCAGGATTTATGATGTGAGGCGAGCAACCCTAGAGACAAGCCAACTCCTCCCTATGTTGGCAGCCACTTGTGATAGAGATATTTAAGGCAGGATATTACAGCTGATTGCTCATGGACCATGGGAAAGTAAAAGTTAAACAGAAAAGAAAGCTGAATTAGAGCGTTGGATCCCAAAACACTTGTTCTAACCTAAAGCTTTAGAGGCTCGGGGTCAAGAATGGCTCTGCCAAACTGAACGCTGAAGGGTCCATAAATCAAATATTCAGAGAGCTCTGAATCCCTGAGTAAAGAACTGTGTGTGTATATTTGGCAAAGTCTTGATCATGACCAAAGGAAAGTATGTATACCAAAGGTGGTGCGTGTGGTTTGTGGTGTTTGCCCACCCTTGCTGTAGTATGCGCTGTAAATCGGGAGGAGGTTGAATTTTCAATGAACTGTCACAACCCTTGTGAAATATGCATCCACTAAACATGTTTCAAGTGCAGCAGTGTGTTTATCCAATGCTAATGAGCGTGGTTAGTCCTGCAGGGAGACTTTATAAAAGTCAATGCACTGTTTGTGTTGGCTTCAGATAGCTTTTTCATGTGGAATCAGTATATTCAAATGAGCGTTCTTTGTGGACACAAAGTACAACTAAAATTTTCCTCTCAGAATTTGTGTTTAAAAGGTTGAACTTAATGTAATAATCGACCTCTTTTCCTGTTGACATTGGTGTTCAGGAATGTAGGAAGCATCAAGGGCAGTGTAGCTTCGATGACTGACTGACCTTACTTCCCTCAACCCTGCGCTGAACTCCATTAAGAGCTGCCTGTAGTCTGTAATTTAACCAACAGCCTCTTATCATGTTTTTCTTGTCTCCTCCTCAGGGGGTTGACTGCTTGCCCACAGACCAGCTTTACTTCATTTCAGCCTTCAGATTTCCCCTGAAAATAAAGCAAGGGGATATGACAACTGCGTGACTGTTTGAAAATACAAATGGACGGCTGAAAAATGGCTGTACATTTTTTATGAGTGTGGTTCAGACAACCAGCATGTGTATTTGAACGATTTATTTTAGTGGGCTTCCTGGAAATGTCTTGAGTTAGTTACTCTTCGATCAGGGCGGTGATTTTATTTGGCTCCACAGGTTATTTACTGTTCACAAGGAATTACAAACCACATCCACTACATGCACGTCTGCAGTTCAGTAAAGCTATAGTTAATTATCTTATGTTATTTATTGTGCACGGGGAAGTGCTCAGGCCACATGGACTTTATAAGAGACCAAACAATACCCTTGCAGTGCTGAAACACTTTCAGACATAAAAAATAACGCAACTGAAATAACTTCTATAAATAAAATATGCCACATCAAAAGGTTCCAATTATATAATGAACCATAATATACTAAATAGGCTCCATTTGAATGTAAACCTAAATCACAGTACAAACTATTTTCGCTGGAGGGAGACCAGTAAACACGTCTGTTTCTATAGCTTATGGTATGTAACTGTACACACAGAGAACTTGGTCTTTAGGTTCATTTTGCTTCAAGCAAGGCTCTGCACTATTTGTTTTTTATCTGACAATAATTAAAGCTGGTACCAAACATCAACCTTTCCTTTAACATTAGGAGCAAATTGTGCCTCAGCTTGGGGCTCTTGGCAGTTTTTGGACATGTCCCCCCTCACCCAATCATACAGGTAGATTGGAGCTCCTGTGTGTTCCCTCTTTCCTCCCCTGAGTGACCTTGTCAATTTCTGCCTGTGGTGACAGAGGAGGCCTGGGGCGTTGGGACCACACAGCCTTGTCATCTCGGCCCAGATCAAAGAGACCCTGCTCTGGCCTGACAGGAGCCATGGCCCTGGATGAAGGCTACAGTGAGCATGGAGCTGGAGAGAAGAGCTTGATCCACATCATGGGTGGCAAGAGGCAGAGTAGCTGGTTATCCTGAGTGAGGAAGCTTTAAAGCCAATGGTTCTTCTAACTTGGCCGAAGAGATGCTCAAGATTTTTGAGCAAGGAAGCGAGACTTGTAAGAACCCGATGAGTGAAATTAAAGGGAAATGAGAGAAGAAGCATGCCAGGAATGTTGAAACAAAAGCAAAGGGAAGGAGAGGTGGTGGACACGTGGAGCCTAACACGTCTTTAGAGGACCTCCACCCAGTTGGAACTTCTTTAGACATTTTTCTTGGCCACAGATATGCTTTCTTGTGACCCCAGAGTATTTGCTGACATTCACAGCCTCCCCACTGAACAATAAATACCGAATGAGAGTAAATATAAAATAATTAAGACTCAAAAGTAAATGGTTTATGTATCATACTTCAGCATGTTAGGCTATGTTTGTTTTATTTCCTGCTAAATAACATTTCATAAAGTAAAGTGGATGAGATGATTAAGAGGGTTTGGAGAGCATTCTGTTAGTAACATTTGCTTGTATTCATAACATTTGGATTAGTTATTGAAATATAAAACAATTGCAAGATGTTTATGTGTTTATGTGCCCTCCAGTCATGATAGTTACAATAATGTTTAAAGCAGATTTAAAATTACTTTTTTAAATGTTGACGTTTGTCCAATAAACTTGATGTGAGCTGTTCAAGAAAATGTCTTCCATTCCTGCTTAACGTTAAAGAAGCATTCTTTGTTTTTTAATCTTTATTATTTAAATGGCTTCTAGGTCGACTCCCAACCTCAGCATCTGATGTGTTTTGCTTTCAAAAGGCCACATCATAAATTCCTGGATCTTGATATTTTCCCTCATTTCCCACAGGACCATAATGATGCAGCGTTCTTTGTTGAAAGCACCTGTTCTCAGCTCGAATAATGGGCTACATTTTTATCCAAGGTATACCCCCTGAGGGACGCCCAGCCTCCAAGCCTCCACTTGAGGGTATCTAGTTGCCGCCGTTGCCAGTGAATGTTAGCCGCAACCTTTGAACACATTCAACATGTGTTCTTCTACTAGGGTCTGTTCTTAAAAACGGTCGAACGGCAAGGCTGCATTATCCTTTGAAGCTATTATCTCAAATTAAAAACATTGACAATAAAGCAATGGTGGGGGGTTGCTGACTGTGTGTGAATGACTGTGTTTGAAATGAGCTTGCAAAAGAGATTGAGAAGTACAAGCATTATATTCCCATACATTAAAAAACTTCACCAGATGTGTTTATGTTAAGCATACATATTTGACAATTAAAGATTGCTACCATAGGCTGCAGATATATTAATTGGAAGAAATAAATAAACTAAACTGGAGCAGACCTGCAAATAAAGTTGTATTATACATCCATGATAAACTTGTAAACAACCTGGAAATTGTGAAAAGGATCCAACTAAGCTTACAGGAAAACTCAACTTGTGTGTTTGAGACTTTAGTGCTTTAAAAAAGCATGGTCTGTACTTTATACAAAAGATATTCCTTGTAGGGAAATAAAAGAGCAAAACAAATAGAGCATGTCAGCATTTGGTAATATTCCTAAACCATTATTGACATGTGTTTAAAAAGCTTTTATTTGTCTCACCGGATCCATTGTTTACTGTAATGTGTGTCATGTTTTAGGAGCTCCTGCTTGAGGGTTTTCAAATGTTGCATTCAGGCGCCAGTTTAATCTTAAAAATGCTCATTCCCAAAAGAATTAATGTCAGTGCATTCTTACTTTTGTTAATGGTATAGATTCACTTTTTCACATTCACCTATGAAAAAGTAGCTAACAGTATTACAGGAGTTCTTTTTCGATTGGGTAGGGCTTGGCAGGACCAGAACATCTAAGCCTGGATGAGCCCTTCAACCTGCCACAGGGCTGCTTCCAGGTACAGCAGATAAGACCTTATAGGATCAAGTGAGAAAATCCACTCAGGTTACGGCTATTCCCTAAGATAAGATGGTCTCTAGCACGGCTCCAGAGCATTTATAGACATTGTAAATGGCCTTAGCCTGAGTTGAAGACCTTTAAGGAGGACTTAAGGAGTCCGAGCAGTGTCTTGATCTGCCTCTCAGCTCACCTAATAACACTGTCATTACATTGAGGGCTTTGTGTGTGTAAGACCACGTCAGCCCTACTGTTGTTTGCATGTTTGTTCTTTTTTTGGATAAGGCGGCGGATGAGATCATCCATCCTCCACTTTACCCTCTAATAGGCTCAGATCTCTGACATCTGGACGTTGCTCTAACAGGGACGATGTGTTAGTGTATGTTTGTTTGTGTAAAACACTGTTTGGGCACATTTTGAACCAGAGATCGCAATTATATGCACACACCTATGCACCGGATTCACACTTTATTTACACAACAGCAGGAATGATGACAGATGAATGTTTTGGAAGGTGATGAGCAAGCACAGGTTGTTAGCAGCGTTACATATGCATTTTTTTAGGCAGAAGTGTTGGACCCCGTGTGTCCTTGTTAGGTAGAAAAGTCAGAGATTTAGCATAGTTTTTCTCGCTATAAAGCAACAACTTTTCTTTGTGAAGAAACGTGTTGCTTTCACTAAATTAGAAAATGGCTCCATGATGGCAGACTGACAACCAAAATACACAATGGATGGATCAGGTTGCATTCCTTTGTGCTGTAGATAGATGATCAGTGTGGGTCCTGATGCAGGACTTTATTTAACTGTCTGGTTTTCATGTATGAGCTAGTGCCGTGTATGTCATCTGTTTAGACTGCAGAAGTGGAGTGTGTTAACATGGTTCAGTTAGTGTAATCTTATCGAGGATGTGAAGAAACAGTCAAGCACTCCTTTAGTGTGTCCGGTTTACTTCTCACAGAGATGACACAGAGTGAACATGCTTGTGAATGTAATAGTGTCTGTTTTTGCGTGAGTGTATGTGCATGTGTGTGGTGTAGTGTTGTGTGCGTGCATGCATGTGTATGAGGTATTGTCTTCCTGCATCATGAAGCACAGTAGATGGACAAAATCTGAACACAATTTTACGGAAACCTGGAAGAGCTGTGTCTGCTTATGTGCCCTGTTGTGTGTGTGTGTTTGTGTGTGTTTATTCTCTCTCAGGTGTCTTTTGCTCTAAGTCCCTTCCTTTCATGACGGAAAGCTCTGCTTTGAAGTCTGTCAATCCCCTCCATGCAGACAAGAATGAAACCTCAGAAAGAGGGAAGATATTTCCCATTTTCTATATGTCATATTGCAGTGAAAACACTTAATGTCATCCTTCAAAGGATCAATATATAATTAGCTTTCTCAGTACTGTCATCAAACTCTAACTCAACACATTTGTAATTCTAAGTGTTCTGAATGCTAAAAGATCTCTGAATATTTTTGAATATAAAAAAAACGATATTACCTTTACACATTTGAGTAATGTTTGACTGTAAGATGTTGCTGTTTTTTTTCAAATGACCTTTTATTGACACACTTCACATGACATGTAGCACATTTCCTTTTATTGTTTTTAACAGTCAATGTTTTTATGTCATCTACAACATGTTTGGACATCTGAGTTGTGCTTCATAAGAACGCTTCAGTTTTCTTATTTGGTAAGAGTTCACTGAATTAAACAGAAAAACCCTGGTTCGACTAAAACTTAAAGGTCAAAAGTAAGAGTTAGACATGCATATTGCAACTATTTCTAAACAGACAAGTACTGATTTACTCATAGTTTTATTCAGGGCTGTTTCTTCCTGTATAGGCAGACTATGCAGATGTATAGGGCCCCGGCGACCACTAGGGGGCCCCCAAGCTGAAAATACTTTTTTTTTTCATCCAAAAAACAAAAAAAGTATAATTCATACACACAAAGATGAACAAAATTAGTAGAAGCGGGAGGGCTGAAGCATAGCTTATGGAAAGTAGCCCTCCCGTACATCATCCTAATACAGCATCAGCAATATTGCGTCAAAAACGTATAGAAATGAAGGAGTACAAAGAAATAAAGAAAACAGGAGAAAACATTTAATAAAAGTTAGGGCAGGAAAACAATAAATGCATATATATATATAGATATATATATCTATATATATACGAAAACTAGATATAGGGTCATTTTCTGCACATGTCAATAGCACTATCTTTTTTTGGAAATGAAAATACTATATATAAATATATACATATGTACACATGTACTTGGCAAATGAATAATAATAATAATATATGCATATAATAATATATACATAATTGCATATAAACATTGTGAACACTTATTTTCAAGTTACTTTTTTTACATTCATATGTTAACGCTGTGATTTGGAACTGCTTAGCAGTTCCAAATCACAGCGTTAACATATGAATGTAAAAAAAGTAACTTGAAAATAAGTGTTCACAATGTTTATATGCAATTATGTATATATTATTATANAAACCAGCCGAGAAGTATTTTTTAGAGTATTGATTACAGCGTTTAGAATGTGTTGCATGAAAAGTGATGAAAGAAAATATGAGGAGAAAAGGCGTGTTAAGCATATATTGAATGTGAAAAGAATCAATCCTCTGTTTAAATGCAACAACGGACATTGGAGACGAGGCGAGCCGGCTGGCGGGGAGGAGCCAGCAGAGGATATATAACAGCACCGAGGGATCGGGACTCTTGTGTTTGCAATCCGCCAAAAGCAAGAGAAGAAGAAGAAGAAGAAGAAGAAGAAGAAGAAGAAAATCAGGACTCTTCTCTTCCCTTCCCTAACGGGTGGCGGATCACAGCTGTTTGTCTGACTGAACAATATCATGCTTGTGACCAACCCGCGCCTTTTTTAATTAAAGTACCCAATTGAACTTTCACAGAGACTCCATTTAGTCTCCTTTTAAAGCTTCTCTCCTGGACGGGAGAATGACGAACACAGTTTACAATCGCCTATGGTAGAATCACCTTTGAAGTAGAGGAATAAATCAGGCTCAAGGACTAAACAGTTCATCGTCTCTGTCTCCACTATTCCTCTCCGAGTGCAGCGTATGAAGAAGCTGCCATCCTAAACCTCAACAACTTACGTCGACTGTTTGGATAACTATTATTTTCGTTTGTATTATTTATCTCACAGTTTGAGTTTACTTCAGTTTGAGGTGTCTTTGTAAAACAGGTAGGCTAACATTAACGTAGAATATGTTCATCAAGAGTTACTGTGTTATTTTATTTTTGCGTGTTGCGCATATGTTTAGGCTGCTTAACATTATATTCAGATAGAACCGCGCCAAATGTGTTAATAGGTTTGGGAGGAGCATTATGGGGTTAGATTTGTCTCAATAATATTCGTGTTAACATAAAAAGAAGTTGTTTGTAAACGTGTGATTTGAAAAAGTAAAACATCTTCCACAAATGCATTCAAAAGACTTGAAAACTCACAAAAGAATGTGCAAATGTAAAACGGATCTGCAAATACGCAAAAATATTTTCACAAATAAAAAAAGGATCTGTGAATAAAGAGAAAAGGGTGTAGTCTTGGTCTATCTTTAAAGGAAAGGTGAAGGTTTTCCTGCTGGTTGCTGGTGTATATAATGCGTATATGGACCAATACATACCGAGTATTTCTCGTAAAAATCCAAACGATTCGACTTATGTGTTTTATTTATTGAAACATCTGTCTGTCCGTCTGTCTGTGTTATTCAAACATTTTGGGATACTTTCCAATATCTGTGAAATTGTTGTTCAATACATTCAAAACAAAATATGAGGGATCAACTTTTGTTTTTATGAAACAATATCTTCAAAGTTATATTTAAAACACACATGTTAGCATTGAAATATTGCTAAAATGTGTCAATATTAACATTGAAATTATGCAAAAAATATTTTCATTAAAATAACTGGGGAAATTTCAATTGTCCTTATTTCATAAAAAAGTGCTGTTTCTTATTTATTTAAAAATAGTTTTTTGTTTAATCTTCATCTCACAACTCAGATTTGATGTGTTTATTTTCAAATAATTGTTTCTTCCACATTTGAATTTAACTACGTTTCTGTACACAGATTCACACAGAAAGATGCCCCCCCTCAATAAAGTAAGTACCACTACTTGATGGGGGAAAAAAGAGAGCATTTATTAATTAGTTAAATGTTGTAAAATTAACCTTACTCTTAAAATGATAAAACTGCACATTTGTATTGCAAAATGTACATGCAATATTGGATAAGCTGTATTCTACCATTAGCTCAGTAGCCAATATTTTGTAATGCTATGTAACCTTTATAATAAGAGCAAGTTTAAATATTGCTATTATTATATTATTATTTTTTTTTTATTGATTAGATGCTCTTAGTTGATATAGTGTATTTCATACTGTTTTCAAAAAGGTCAAAATTCTGTCATATTGTTATAATGAGTAGAGGTTTTTTTATTTTATTTTATTTATTACTGTTAACAATGCATTTTTATGTTCCTTGTAACAGAAACCTAGGGTGGAGGACAGTCCGGAGAGCAAGTAAGACGTTTTATTTTCTGTTAAGGGGCGTGGGGGTTAAAACAACAATGGCAGACAACACCTTACTGTGGTACGCAGTCTTTCCTGTTATCTTGTTTCAGTCAATCTTGGAATAGTTACAAGATTTACACTACGTCACATGTAAAGCAACTTCAACATGCTTCCAACTTCACAATTAAAAGCAAAATGCGTCTATAAAAGAAAATGCCAGAACCTATTTACAACCTTAATTTAAAATGACTTCTACACCTTTTCATTAAGAGACCCTCAAGTGTCTTTGAGAGTTTGGAGTGAAGAATGTGGTTCAAAGAAGATTTGCAATTTTGCTATGCACATATAAGACCTGAACCACAAAACTAACTGCGTCATGAACACCTTCAAGAGGAGAGACAAGACGCACTGGATTGAACACTGACGAGAGACAAGAAGAAGCAGGATAAAGATGGGAACTGTGGATAACAGGAAGAGCAACAGGATCAACATTGACTGAGTCATTTAGAGGATACAAAGCTGTGTTATAAATAATAATAAAAATTCTGCTTGTGTGGTTTTGGTAGCAGCCACATTCAGGCGTATCATGGATTATAAAAGTAATAAAACTAGAAGGACTGCAGGTAGTTGATTCACACCATGATGACTAAGTGGCTTGTCATCAATGTTCGTCATTTTCTAATTTTGATAACAGAGAAATCAAGTGGCGAAAATGAGTTCCCTCTTTAGGGTGTATGGCTCATCCTTATAGATCACATAGTATATCTGCGGTTCCGGGAATTCAGGACACACTGGCATTGAGCCTCATGGCTGTTGAACATGTACCGAAGCTGTCGCTGAATCAAGAGTCTCCTAGGATCACAACCATGTAAAGACATGTGGGAGAAAATGACTGGAGCTCACTGATTAACTTGCAGTCATTCATTGGGAAATTTATTTTGTCTTCTCTTCCATTCAGGCCAGCAGTTCTGCGGTTCCCACAGAAAAACGAGAAAACAGGTAAGCTAAGATAGAACTAAAGAGAAATGGTTGTGTAGTTGATTAGACTACACTCTTTTTGCCTCACATATCATAAAAACCGTGGTGTAACTTTTGTTCGGCATGTGTTGCAGGTCCAGATTACCTGAAAGAGGTTTTAGATTGTGTGTCCAAAGAGAGACACAAGACATTTGACTTAAAAAAAACAGCTGTCGCCACATTGAAGGTAGGACTCCTGGAAGACACCATTTACAGTGAGGAGCCTAAGGTAGTGAATGGATGGGGGAAATTCTATCTTCCTAAGAAAGTAAGCATGCAGGTTGTAGGTGTAGTGGAGGGGACCTCCTGCCCATGGGACCAGCTCGTTCTAATGATCTGTGAGGATGAAAAGCTGTATGCCTACGATGGAGAGGAGCTACATTTGGTGGCTTCAAGCCCGAAGCAGCTAGATGAAGAGGGAATAAGCTATCCAGGATCCAAGACATACTACGAAGGGGAGGCCTTCAAAGACATGGTGAGAAGTTATAGTAAAATTGCTGGGAACAAACAGCTTTGTGTTTGCTGAACCTAATAGTTGATCACCTGCGGGCACTGACAACTGTTTATTGATATTGTCTTTTGTTTGTAGACCAATGAGGACTGGGGAAAAGTGCGGAACAGCCCTACGGGGAGGAAGCTGGATCAAGAACATCTTAAACTAGTGCTGGAATACAAGGACAAATCTATGGAATATCTCAAAGCCACCCTCGCAATAAAAGGTGAGTGTCTTTTTCTCTGCTTCAGGGCAAATATGAAGGTCATGCATTTAGTGTCACTGTCATGTTTCTTCTGTATTGAGTGATCTCATTTGCTCCTTTGCTTCTCTCTCTCTCTCTCGCTTCCTCTTTCTTTCTCACAGAATGCCCCTCCCAGAAGCCCGTGGCAAGTCCCCAGGTCCTTGTGTCCGGGTGACGTTACTTGTGCCCAAAAATACTATTCTTCTTATTTGATTTAATTTTCTTTTATATTCTGTTTCTGTGGTTATGTACTGTACTGTGGGCAGGGCCGTTTCTAGCTTTTTTTGGGGCAAGATGCTGTTTGGGGGCCCTAGTTTTTACAGTTTTTTAACTACAATGGGGGGGGATTCCGAAGCCTTACATCAATCTGTTACACTTTAATAAGAATACAGGCTAATTTCACAAAAACCAAGTAATTGCAAATTACAAAAAATGATATTAAAAACAATAAGGCTAATCTATGTCAATAAATGCAAGAGATGCAGCATTTTCTTAACAATGTTTAATTTAGATTTCTCATCTTCCTCAGACGTCACTCATTGGCTGACAACCCAACGATGATTTGGACTTTATTACCCCAAAAACACAAGCCACAGCTTTGCTATCATTGCAGTTTAGTTGTGTTTATATCCTACATTGGATTTGTAAACATATAATGCTTCACCGAACACAGGAGGGGGCTTGGCTGTCTACAAATAAAGACGGCTCATTTTAATTCTCCCCAAATATATTTAGGCTGAACCTGAACTTTGAATTCTCTGCTCCCATCATAATCTTGGCGATCTTGTTAAAATTGTGAATGCAGAATTAGAAATACTATGTAACTGGTTTGCAGTTAATAAATTATCCCTTAATGTGGCCAAAACAAATTACATGTTATTCAATACAAAGTCTGAGAGTAGAAATGACTGCATTATACGGGTTTGCAATACCGAGATAGAAAAGGTTGGTGCATGTACATTTTTAGGACTGCTTGTTGACGAAAAACTCAATTGGAAGCAGCATCATAAATTATGTACAGACTAAATACAACAGGTACTTTGTATCATACTAAGAACATTATTGAAGAAAAAATACTCTTTATAAAAGTCTATTTCTCCCTTACCTTTACTACTGCTCCGAAATATGGGGAAACACGTACTCAACAAATCTACAAAAAATAATAACATCCCAAAAACAAGTATTACGAATAGTCTGTGGTGTTGGTAAATATGAACACACAACTCCCATATTTAAAAAAAACTCAATCTATTCAAATTTGTTGATATAGTTAAGCTTAAAACAGAACTGATTATGCACAACATTTTCCATAATAAAATGCCTACTAACATTCAAAAGCAGTTCCAAGCCACAGTCATGAAATACCCAACCAGGCAATCCTAACTGGTTGTGTAGCAAGCCCTGTAGAACAACCATCAAATCACAGCTGATCCATCATCGGAGTNATTCTCCCGTCCAGGAGAGAAGCTTTAAAAGGAGACTAAATGGAGTCTCTGTGAAAGTTCAATTGGGTACTTTAATTAAAAAAGGCGCGGGTTGGTCACAAGCATGATATTGTTCCGTCAGACAAACAGCTGTGATCCGCTCCTCGTTAGGGAAGAGAAGAGGAGGATCTCTCCTCCGGTGCTGTTATCCTCTGCTGGCTCCTCCCCGCCAGCCGGCTCGCCTCGTCTCCAATGTCCGTTGTTGCATTTAAACAGAGGATTGATTCTTTTCACATTCAATATATGCTTAACACGCCTTTTCTCCTCATATTCTCTTTCATCACTTTTCATGTAACACATTCTAAACGCTGTAATCAATACTCTAAAAAATACTTCTCGGCTGGTTTGGTTTCCGGTCATTCCGGATGTTGTCACATGCTACTCTCGTCTGTAAAAAATAATGTATTCAAATAAACTGTACCTTCATTTAATATTCAGCATGGTAGTATCTCGACATCTATAGTTGTAGTGTTAAATCAGTAGGTTTCGGTTTGCACCACTCCATGTCATTTCCCTACTAAATTCAACTCTTTAGGAAATCGTATATTAGCCACATGCTAAATGCTAACCGTAGATGAAGGATTTTCAGAATAAAAGCTTAACTGCTTGTGCACAAGAATTTCTGTTTTTTCAGTATAAAAGAGCATTAAAACTGACGGCATGTTTAAACTACATTTCCCCATTAAAACATTGATTTTAATTTCTAACAGTCCCTCCTTACACACCTAAAAGGTGTGTATAATACTGAAATCAATGAGTTCTTCATCTGAACTTTGCATATTACATATCTCATATTAACAAACATACAATCAAATGGAATGGTTTTACAGCCGGCTTTACAAAAATACAAAA
>NW_011364548.1:426756-435177 GCF_000735185.1 Notothenia coriiceps
CGAAACATACATAAAATTTTACTTACTTAGCTATTAATAATTTCTCAAACGAAGTCTTAATTTCACATAGTTGTTGTGTCCATCAGGTCGAATCCCAATTTTATGGAAAAGAGGTCCAAATAAAAACATGGTAATGAAAAAGGTTATTATACTATATTTGCTATATGTTAATAGTAAATAGGTCCCGAAATGTTAGAATTTTACATAGTACCTAAATTATTTACCGTTTTTTTAGAGTTAACAAAACAACTTCGCTTGTAAAGGATTCTTTTTGTTAGTTAGAGTGTCGTTTACTGGTAGGGTCCTTTGCTGACGTCCAGTAAGACAGGTTTTCATTAAACAGAGTTAAGAAGAGTGTGTAACGACGTGAAAGAGTAATAAACACGATCCCTTGACACAACGGAAAAAAGGAAAAAGCCACTTATTTGGGTCTTCCCTCGGTCTCAAACTAGTATTTCATATTGCCCGTTCCTTTAATCGAGGAATGGACTCCAAATACTTTGCTCCGTCCCAACGACCCGACCGCGGACTGCTGGCGCGTTAGTGTAGTCACACCAGCAAACTAGAAAAAAAAAAAACACCACAAAAAAGCGTCGGTGGCGTTGGGGACGGTTGGATCTTTCTTTGTGTGTGTGCGCGTGTGCGTGCGTGCGTGACGTGCGTGCGTGCGTGCGTGGCGTGACGTGCGTGCGTGCGTGCGTTCCGTGTGTGTGTGTGTGTGTGTGTTGTTGTGTGTTGTGTGTTGTGTGTGTGTGTGTGTGTGTTAGATTGATTTGACAAGACCATTATTGGGACGACAAAATTGTGACGTAGGACATGAATACAACTTATTTCATCTCGTCTTGTTGATTTTCGAAAACTCCCCCACACCCTCTAAACGTAAAAAAGTGTTGTTACAAGAACAGTCATTGTTGGAATGTTAACCGAGGATAAGTAAAAACGAAAAAAGAGAACGTTGTTTTTCACAAAGGGCGTCTCCGAATAATTGTACGTCTATGTTTGTGACCTTTAGTCACAGTAGTGTAATGAACAGAATCTTTGATGTCATGGTAGGCAAGGCGTACCTTTTTGTTACTATTATTACATCCTACTGACTGTGGTATTGGATTTGGATTTAGATGAAAAATGACAACTATTTATTATTAATGCAGAATCACTACAGTTTTCATTATGTGACTATATATCTCCCACGTCCAAACCAAAGTTTGGAAAGTTTTTTACAAGGTTAATCACCTGAGGTGGTCCGCAAATATATGGATGACGGTGACCGCGGTGTATAGGTTTGGGCCGGCCCCCCGCCCCGGTGGTACTCTGGCCCGCGCGGGGAAAATTTCGCGGGTTATTTCCGAACTGTTTTTTTAGTAGCCCTGTTAGCCGCGCCCCATACCATTAGCTGCGAGCACGCATTTTTCAGGGGCGAGTCGAGTCGTATTTCTAATTTTAAATTTTGTTAAAAACTTTCTTTCATTGGATTCTTTTCCACATTATCGAACTCTAGAACAAAGACGTCTCACACACACACACACACACAAACACACACACACACACACACACACACACACACACACACACACACACACACACACACACACACACACACACACACAGCATAATTTAGAGCAGAGCTAGTTCAGCACTAGCATGGCCTGCAACACACCTTGTTCTTCTTCCTATTCCCCGCAGTGCTCGTACGTATAACACCATCTCTCTGGAGAGGGGCTCCTCAGGCCTGGGCTTCAGCATCGTAGGAGGGTTCAGCAGCCCTCACGGAGACCTGCCCATCTATGTTAAAACTGTCTTCGACAAGGTGAGAGAACATCCTTCAGGGAAATATCATGGGGATCCTGGTTCGAAAAGCTTGTCTCACTACAGCACAGATTTTAAAACGTTCATAAATACCGGCAAGTGTTTATATACAGTTAAGGAAAGGATCACACAGGTTGGGAGCCTTTGAGTTTTTTAACATCTGCCTGTAAATAAGAATTATGTTAATGTCCTGTAACTTTAAAAATGTTTCAGTAGTTGAAAACATTACATCTTAATGAACTCCTGTCCCAGTCACATCCAAAAGCCCAACACTTGACACTTATTCACTTATTTCAAACTCGCAACCCCCCCTTAGCTTTTTATGTCTGATCTGCGCATGGTGAAGGACTGCTCTTGTCCTCTACAGGGGGCGGCCATAGAGGACGGCCGGCTGAAACGTGGAGATCAGATCATTGCTGTGAATGGACATTGTCTAGAGGGGGTAACTCACGCTGAAGCTGTGGACATCCTCAAGAAGACCAAGGGAACTGTAGTCCTAACTGTACTTTCTTGAGACACAGCCCACTGTGTCTAATTGTAGCTGCCTCCCGGTATCACAGCCTCACACAAACATGAGAGGAGTAAACCAGGACAGGTAAAGTCGTATAGAGGAGTAAAAAACTGTTAATTAATTCTAGTTTAATTTCGGGAAGCTACCTCTAACTGCAACTGGGTGCGTTAACGTGCACAATTGCCCAATATAAACCCAGATTCCTGTGAAGGTGTTATTAGAAATAATTTGTGTATGTTATAAAAATCTTCATTTCCCTATCCAAATTACCTCTGTGTTGCAAACAGGCTATTTTAGAGTAACCGCAGAAGCAACAAAGGCATTTATTAAACAAGCCAACTGATAATAATATATTGTGTCTTAGTTATCCTGTTCGAGGTATTTATAATAAAGATATGCAATGATATGCATCATTGCCCATGTAAACACATTCATGAATGAATTACCATCTCCAAAACCTCTGATTCTACCGACAGTGCATACAGTATGAATGCAATAGATAATTTTCCTGTCACAATGTCAGATGTATTTACTACTGTCTTACATCTGTTCATATAGGGTTATCCACTGTGATTAACTCCTAAGACCCACAACATGCCAAGTGCTTCTGCCAATCTTTTGTATGGCAATAAGGTTTTCGGACATTTGCTTTAGAAGACTGTTGAATTTGTTTTCTTCATTCTCATATTCTAATCAATAAGTGTTTCATGATTGCTATATTTATCAATGTACTTTATCTATCTTTTAATAATCTTTAATATTGTGCATTTATTTACCTATTTGATCATGCTTACTGTTTTCATAACCTATACCTTGATCTGTTGTAGTAAGTATTGTTATAGTGCAATGTGCAACCTTTATTTAGAAATACTACATGTTTTTATGAATTTATTTATACTGTAACATTTAAGGTCTCTTCACATTCATTTATTTAATTGTATTAATGTCAGTAGTCCTTAGAGCCACATCACACATGGGTTTGGGATTGTGTAACATTGTATGACAGAATGTACTGTAAGGGATCTTATTCAATGTTAATTTGTTAGAGTTTTGTATACAGAACTTTTTATAGTTAAGTAATTCTGCTGTTCTGCTGTCTTACTTCCTGATGTACCTCAAGCAGGCACCTTAAAGCAGATTATATTTTAATGAGGAATGCGAACAAAACAGAAATCTTTCTTGATTCTCTCTGTTGTCTCTCCGGGATAATACTGATAAGCTAGTGGATATCACATTGTTTGACTTTCAAATTCCACAGATGCAGACCATAGAGAAGTTTTAAGAAAATCTGCCATAACTAAACTTTTAAACAAGGATGTCTGTGCCTGAAGTTACATTTAAGGATAGATGCAATTGTTTTGCATATTTTAGCATCTATTTCGAACGAGTGAACAGAATTAGCTTTTTGGATTGTCGTTGTTTTGATCTTTGTCTCTCTCTCTCTCACACTCTTTCTTTCGGTCTTTGTCAAATGTGAATACATATTCAGGATCACTCAGTTCAGTCAAGTGTGTGTCACACAGATTATCATGGTATGACTCAATCACTAGAATAAGAAGAAGACTAGTGACAACAGGAGAGGCAGTGGAGGAAAAAGGACTGAGGGTAATTAAATAAAGATGAAAATACCATCGTGTATACATAAACCAAAAATATACTAAAAGATCAAAACAATTCAAAGTAATAAGTATGAGGAATGGCCTATATCAGAATAATGTATAGCATGGGACTCTAATTATTGATGCATTCATGTGTTCGTCCCTTTCATGTTGCAGCTGGTGAAAGTTCATTTAAAAATAATTAATCAAGTGTTATCTAAACCCATAACACTTCATCATTCTGTATTGGTGAAATAATATTGTGCATGATTCATCTTAATATATATAAGAGGAACAAATTAATGTTAAGGACAGGACAATAAGTATAAGAGGCACAACATTTTAGAGGAAGCTGAAAAAACAACTCAAAAAACGTTCTCAACCTGAGCTAGAGAAATGCCAAGGGAGAGTAAACCTGTGCCATTTTTTTGTTAATGCAGAAAACTTTTCCTTTAATTACTGGAGTTAATGTTGACAAGTTGACAAACAATTCATTTGCACACAAATGTCTCATTTAGGAAAGAGGAGGCATCTAGGGAGATCCTGTCTGGAACTTCCGCATTAATCAAAGCCATCTGTTCACATTGCAAGCTTTATTGAAATCCAGCCATCGCAGTCTGGTTTATCCTTCTCCAGATGAACAATTGCCTCGCCTAAAAGCTGGCGTGAAGAGGGTTTTAAGATGGAGAAATGGCTAGATGCTGTTTGGAAATCAACTGGAATGTTTTTCAAAATAATAGTTGTTAGTTTCTGGGAGATAAAACGCTAATATCTGCTTCTTGTTTGGCATCTTATAACATAAATCTACATATTTTCTAATTTGTTATGATGTGATTGTCAATGAATTTCCATACATTTCTTTTGGAAGTTTCTGTTTGGCAGATGCATTGCAATATCTCTTTCTTCTCTATTATGAAGTGAGAAAAAATACCTTATTGTTTTCAATAACTTTCTCAAATTCCCTTTCTTTCAAACATTTATAAAGGATTTGCCAGCAGGCCACAGGCAACAGGACTGTTTTCCCCTCATGGCCATGCTCACCCTCTTTTCCCTCACATATTAAACCTACAGTGGGGCCAATCCAATGTGGCCGAAGAACTGTAATGCATTTTTACAGCAGCTAGGAGGACTTGAGCACACTTGACATAAAAGGCACTAATGACCCTCCCTCTTGGGAAAGTAGCAGTGGCCAAATGATTGTTCTGTGACTGTCACATCTACCCATATTAATAAATCCCCAGGATTGTCTTTTTGCTGAGTGTAACCTGCTGGTACAGAAAGAACAGCCAACTGATTGTGGATCCAAAAGAAAATCCCTTTTTTCCCATCCATTCCCATGAGATACCAGCAAGCATTGCAAAAGTGCCATTCCTAAGCAATTCAGTCCAGTGCTGAGTCTCACAATCAAGCTTTTCTGAAAGCAAGATACAAATATTGAGACTGGAAGTTTTACTATACATACTGTAAGCCTGCAGTAGTGACAGTAAATTACAGTGTATTCAATTAAATGTAGGTGCCACCAGCTTCATGTCACTGTAAGTCTAGGTTGTCAAAAGCAAATGAGTTGAACTAATGGGAAATGTGGTGCAGAGGAGCATGCATGCTTATGTCATGCTGCTTTATTCATTCGCATAGCCTGGAGGGAGAAATAATTAGACACTGTCAAGCAGTTATAGCAGAGAAACACCGCATGATATGCCCCTTCATCTTGTTATGAGTTTCAAAACTGCAGAAAATCTTCCTATATTTAGATTGTTTGTATAATTCATTCATACTTTATGCACAATTCTTAATTCATTTAAAAAGCAGAAGTTTTTTTTATCTCAAAATCTTTCCCCATAGAGTTCTAATTGCTATTTTCTATGATTGTTTTCTATTTTACCACCGTGACATTTTTCGATTGATGTGAATCAAATGTGTTCCTATCCTAAAACTGCTCAGATTTAAGACACTAAGTCAGTGTGTCCATTTTTACCTTATTCCGTCGAAAGAAATATAGCTTTTAATCTATAATATATGTGTTAACTATAACAAATGATTATGGGGTGAGTGCATGATTTGTATATTGAAGCATCTTATACTGTCGCAGTTATATGTTATGTCCACATGAGGGCGGTGTGTGTGCTGTTATGAAGGCATGGACCTTTGAATCGAATTGATCTGACTCGATGAGAAGAACCATTACATCATAGTGGTTTACTGGTTAGCCTTAGGCTGAAGACAAGCACATTTGGGTCTGCATCAAAGTATTAAGACCTGTCTGTGGTCGGTTCATATTGCACTGCTAATAATTCACACGCTGATAGTGCTGAATTACACAAATGTATTGGAATAGGTACATCAAACCTCATAGAAAGATTGCCATTCATCTTACAGATGAACATTGTCTTCATGAATCTATGAGCACCATGTAACTGGTAGCTAAAACAGATACAGTAAAGGGGAGAAATAGTCGCCTATAATTGTCGACCAACAACAGTTTGCCCATTCATTACAAGCTGTGCTGCTCCAGGCAATCCAACCTCTTGCCTGCAGTGTGATCTCTCCTGCTGTATGTGTCACACAAACTGCTCCTCCAGCCCTACAATGTATAGCCAATACGCTTACACAGACACACAGAACCTGGATTCAAAACCAGTTCGACTTTATTAGAAGAAGTATGGGAATAAAAAAAAGCAAACATGCATTAAAATGTTATGGCCACTCTTGAGAGGCTTGGATTTAGACAACGGACTGTGATTTGTCCAACCTTCGGTCATCCTCTGAGTAGCATCGGAAAGTTTCTCCCAGCAGAGGCTCCAGGGCCTCAGCTGAGCGGTAAGAGCGGGCGCGCACTGCACAGGCGATGACACCCCCCAACACTGCCACCAGCAGCACCGCCGAAACAACGCCAATGGTGATGATCTCAGACACAGTGTAGGCACGAGCTATGGAAAAAGGACAAAAAGGTCATAAGGGGTCATTGTGTTTTGTGAATGTGTGTGTGCTGCTACTTACTGGGCCACTGGACCTCATAGGAGTATCCCAGGTTTTCTGTGGCAGCGACAAACATCTCAGCATTGGTGACAGGAGGCCAGAAAGGAACCATGTTGAAATTTCGATTGTGCCCAATGGGAGCGTTCTCCTCGGGGTAGACTACTTCACCTGCAGGTTGAGAAAATAAGGTTTATCCACGTATTTCTCTGAGTGATTTGCTGTACCTCGATGTAGTTCATTCTTTGTGTACCGGGTTGGTGTCTGCTGAGCCACTCGTCAAAGATTGCATCAGTGAATGTGTGCAACAGGACAAAGATGGGGTCATTAGGCGAGAGGTGAGTCTGTCCGCCTGTCCCGTTGAGGAAGAGATGGGCCAAGTTGTGGAGGCTTCGGACCACCGGGTCGTACATCCCCTGGGGGGCGCTGTAGCCTGGAACATTGAAAAGAAGACATTAAAGGTCCCCTGTTATACTGTTTTTCATCAATATATTATAGGTCGCAGATATATGAAAACAAAAAACAAAACATGTCTCTGAAGTGTTTTGCTTCAAATACCAAAAAGATCACCCATTGTAAATGCCATAAAACCCTCTGTTTCAGCCCTGTTTCAAAAGTGCTGATTCTCTGTCTGTTACTTTAAATGAAAATTAGGAGCCACTCCCAACGCCCCTCTGAGAGATATTTGGTTAAAAAGAACACAATGGTGCTCTAGGAGGACATTCAGGTGATAAGGTGGGCGGGACAGGTGTTACCTTGGTTGGTTATTGGCTAATGGTTTCACGACCCAAAAAAAAACATATGACATCGCAAAATTGCCAAAATCTGATCAGCTCATTTTCAGACAGGTTTTTATATATCAGGATCAGGACGAAAAGGGAGCGAATATTTTTTCCTGAAACTTTCAGAATCTCTTTGCACAGAGGGGACACATGTTGATGTATAAAACACATGAAAAAGTGGCTTATACATAATAGGTGACCTTTAAATGAAAGCTAACTTCTCATGTGAGGAAAGAGTCTTGGCTGAACTATCAGGTGCTTCGATTCTAATCCATGAGAAGTAACTGCTCACCTTCAATGGTGTTCCTGAAGCTCTCAGAGGAGGTGGAGTAGTACGGAGGAGTGTCGAAGGCGTTGAGCTCCAGGCAGTCCAACACATCCTGGGGCTCGGGCAGCTTCTGCACCATGGGCCGCGCCACGTTCCCCGCTGGGTTCCTCCTGATGGGACTGGTCTCTGTGCCTGTGTGACAAAGACAGAACCGAAGGTCAAAGATAATGTTCTCCAATATAGTTACCTTTACACTCGGAAAGAAGATATGGTTATGGTTGGTAGGGCATTTCAGTTCAGATTCAGGTCAGTTGTCCCCACAGAAACCAAAAGAAAAATTATAAGAAATGTATTGAACTACTTTCTAATTCTATGTGGGAGGCTCGACTAGTTTGATCAGTCCTTAACATGACAGGATGGCAGTTTTCTTTTTTAATTATTCACTAAAAGTCAACAGTAGTGAGTGGGAGCTCTGTGACTGAA
>NW_011364548.1:435214-468382 GCF_000735185.1 Notothenia coriiceps
GTGTGCCTTGGCATTGATCAGTCCTTAACATGACAGGATGGCAGTTTTCTTTTTTAATTATTCACTAAAAGTCAACAGTAGTGAGTGGGAGCTCTGTGACTGAACAGAAGTTGTTGTTTTTTTTCCCTTCTCGCATGCATGATCTCTTTTTTTGTGCGTTCTCTCCCACACATACACAAACACACACAAGAGCACATAAACAGAAGGGTACACAACTGAGTTGTCTGTCTGTTTGAAGATTATTCCTTCAGATCAAAGGAACCGGTAGACTGCTAGATTCCTGTCTTCAACAAGCACATGCACAAATGAGGCAACCCCCCTAACCCATTTAAGGAGACGATGCTTGTTGATGCAGGAAATACCGGGCCTGTCATGACTCTCTAAGGGGATTAATGAGACAGATCACTCACACGTTAGCCACTCACATGTTGTACCTGTTACCAAATTACCACAGCTTTTGTCTTATACATATGCAATTGTTTCAAAAAAGCCCCTTTGCCTGTTTGTAGTAGAGCCCTACGCTAAAAGACGATTGACATTCTTCTTGATTCCTCAACACCAGAGGGAAAAAAATGTGTATGAATGCGGTGTGTTTGAAAATTTAAGCAAAAGTAGGGTTGTAATCTGGTACCACTGTGGAATGAGATCCAATCCCTGCAAATCTGATCACGTTAAGTCTATCCTATTACAGTGTTACACATAGTTGCCATATTCTTGACAAAACTCATTGCCCCATTGGGAATTAAGACTTGAAAAACTGGTTGCGCTGATGGCTGCTATGGCGAAACTAGACTTAGTGAAAAACGTTTTTAAATAGTTTTAAGATGCAGCACTTTGGATGCACACAGAAACTTAAAAGTTGAGTTGTTTCAAACAAACTGTAGCAACAGCCGGCAATATTGAATGCAGCAGCTGTGAGGTATTATTTATAGCAGCTTATGTTCTACATGCTCTCTTTAGGAGCTCTTTGCCCTCTTTTCTGATGCAGCTGAGACTACTCTGTAAATCAACACTGCTTTCCTGCCCAGTGCGGTACATGGTGTGTTCCTGCATGTGTCCTCACTGTTGCAGATGGTGCCGAAGGTGTCGTAGTCTTCCACACTCTCACAGATGACCCTCCACTGGGAGAACACGGAGTTGGGGCTGATGGAGCTCATGTCGAAGGAGCTCCTGGCTCCGAGCAGCTCGTCGGTGCAGATGTCACACTCGCTGCCTCCGATGGCAAAGTTCCAGTAGGGCAAGGCGAAGGTGGAGTCGCCCAGCATGTTCTGCATATATGGAGAGAAAGAAGTTGGACATTGGAGGCATCAATTGTTACAGAACAATTAGAAAATGAAGTATATTGGTATCCGCTATCTTTGCCCTTTCAAGCCCCAATTTCCTTAAGCATTACCCTTTTTACCTCTCTCTGTCCTCATCCCTTGTCTTCATCACTTACATTCTTTTATTCCTCCTCTTTTCATAGATTCTATGGTCCTGACTTATGTCATCACTCCATCAGCACTAAGGCCATCTCCCCTTTCCCCTTCTCCTCTTCCTTTTCACAATCCCCATCTTTATCCCTCCCTCCCTTCCCTCTTCTCACCTGCATGTCTCTCTCCAGTTGAATCAGATGAAAGCGGTGCCAGGTGACAAAACCCGGGCCCTCGTGGGAGAAGTCTACGCCTCCAAAGCTGGTCTGGCCCGACCCGAGGTAAGTTTTACTGACAGAGTAGTAGTGGCTCCAAACAAAGTAGTTGTAAATGGTGACGTTCTCAAACTGTGGTGTGTTGCCATCAGGCCCAAACACCTCCTGGTACCTTCAGATGAAAGAAGCAGCAGATAAATGTCACCTTGTGTTTTTTCCTACACAGTGCTCTACAATTACCCTCTCATTCTACACTGAAGAAAGTATAAACACGTATTATGGATGATAATATATGTTTTAAGTTGAAGTAAATTTGTAAGGCACTGCATGCACATTTTATTTATGTGTAAGAGCTTGATTTCAAATATGAGGCCTGCAGCTGTGATCCTTGGTGTGCCCATTTATACAGAAGAAATAATAACATATCATGAGGTTAAAAGGGTTCTTTCTACCTGCTGCTGAGAACTGCTTCAAAAAAGAATATACCTAATCCTCAACTGATTTAATAAAATAGGTTATTCACAGGTATGTACTGTTACTTAGAACATTATAAAGCTCTTTACCCTTGCCTTAACTCATAATGTGCACATCCGCCTGCAGCTTAAACAAAAAGCTTCCACAATAAATCTTAAGATTGAATTGATAACTTTAAAAACACAGCATGGGATCACTCTAATATTACTCAGCTTTCAAATGCCAGACTCAGCTAGACTAAGCCCGCAGGTTCTTGGGCAAAGCTCAGCTGTCTCTTCCACAGACAAGACCGAAGACTGGCTGAATAAAGATCAATCTCCCTTTCAAAGGACTCCATTTAATCAATTTAAAATATGTTTTGCATTATTTCTCTCATAATCAAGCCCATAGAAAATGAATGGAATAATGTATTATAGCAAAATTATGTTTATTGTATGTGTATGTACCGTCGTGTACAGATGACCAGGTCAGGGTGGACAGTCGTCTTAGCTTGGTCCAAGGCGTTCACAAATGCCTGCTTCTCAGCTGCACTCATCTGCATGATATTTCTTCTCACTGGAGCGAGGTTAAAGGGGTGGAGGATGACAGTAGGGGGAAGAATAAGGGGTTTTGAGGTGAGAGAAGAAAGGAGGGAAGAAAATGTTCGTAAAAATGAACACAGAAGTTTTCCTAACAATAAATGCTGCCCTCATTTCTTCAACCGATATATTGCCCTATTTCTCTGAGGCCCACCGAGATATTAAATATTAAGATAAACATTGCATTTTCAGGCTGCCAGTGTTGAGTTTAGGCAGCATCCATTCTCTTACCCACAGAGATCCTTTGATCACAGTTTGGTCCAGTCAGCCCGTGTCGACACTGCCCACAGTTGTAGCCACTGAAATTCCCGTTACATTGGCAAGTGCGGTTGAAAAATCTCAGCGGCCACCTCTCTCTGTCATCGCGCCCAGCGTAAGGGTACTGGGGTCCATGGCGGCGGTTGTCTGCTGCGATGGCCACACACTGCCCTCTTCCTGTGCTGGAGCCACACTCATCCCCAGCCACCCCAGCAGGGGACGGGCAACACTGGCCACTCAGCAGACCTTCAGGAGTGACGCACTGTCGGGGGAACTGGGCCAGCGTTAGGGTGGCACACAGGGTCACCAGGAGGAGAACCACTCGCCACATGCTACCAAAATCAAGAGAGGATACATTTGAGAATAAGCAAATAACAAGGTTGGAAACACAAACATAGTCCTACAGATTTAACTTGATCTGATTTGTTACAGCTAGCTTTTTCAAAGCCACTTATTGTGTTCAGGGTTGTACGGGGCCATGGGTAATCCCAGCACACTTTTTTTAAGATGGTAAAAAATTCAATACACTGCAGACATAGACTTCAATTAGGCTCAAGAACAACTCACTTGTTCTCTTGTTAAAGCGAATTGTCTTAACATTATTCTGAAACTTCTCTTACACGCCCCTGTAGGCACTGCGAGTCATTATTCATAACTCAAAAAGCCATTAGCTTTCAACTCTTACAAGTTCAGAAATGCCTTCAACGACAGACGGCAAGACATGATTTGCTTCAACTTTTATTTTTAAAGATTTGCTTGTCTTTTGAGGCTTGTTGATTAGGAATGAATGAAGGAGTGACTCATAGTTTGGCAGGAGCAATTACTTTCAACGAAACAGTGATAACCACCACTGAAAAAAAGCCATACCCATTCAAGCAAAAAGAAAACTTGGAGAAAATGCTTTACACGTTGAGTGTTTGCTGAGATACCGTATTTCATAAATGATTGAAATCACTACTAAAATGGTACTCAACAAGTGCAACATGAGCTATTTTTTTTTTAATATGTTGTCTATCCTCATGTAAAACAAAACTTTGTTTTAATTCTTTATTCGTTATCAATAGCTTAATTGTACATTAGTTACATAATACGCTTTCAGTTTGTAAACAGTGCTGAAGCAATCATTTGCACTGTTAAGTTTTAAGACTGAATGCATATTACAGTTCATTATGGGAAAAAGCATCAGTGTAAAATGTTTCCCCTACCTCTGAATGTGCATGTTGCTCCTCTCTTTCTTCAGAACAGTAGGAACCCAAGAGTCTGCCCATTTCTCTCTCCTGGCTTAAATAGCTATTGAGCGCATGACCAGACCACACACACACACACACACACACACACACACACACACACACACACACACACACACACACACACACACACACACACACACACACACACACACACACACAGCATTCATATGCCTTGTGATCATAACCCAAATGACGCCGATCTGTGCGGTCTCTCACACAATAAAAGACTGTGAGATGGCATCAGTCATACATGAGCAAATGTAATTACTTTCAACAACATTGAGATGGTTTGTAATCTTTAGAGAATACTTCATGATAGTTTGTTCGCACAAATTAGTAATTTACCTCCTCTAATTACTTAATTTGTGAGCTCAAAGAACTGTAGAATTCAGATTGTGTTATGCAGAGTACAGAATGATCCATACTGGGAGGCAAGTAGGAAAGAAGAGAGCCAACATTATCATTTTTATTTGGTACTACTAAATCACTAATGATGACAAATAGGTCAAAAATATGTAGAATAAAAATCTATTTTAAATTTCATGTCAATAATGTAAAAATCTTTTTTTATTATGGTTAGCCAGTGAACATTTCAATGAGACTTTGCAGATGTCTTTGCTTCTGCCAAAGCATCTTCAGAATTGCCAATAAAATGGGAGAATGTATCAAACCCACTGCCCCTTTTATATTATTTGCAAACGCTTCATAAAGCGTGACTGATGTGGCCAGCATGAATAAAATTTACCTAACAATTTCATTATATCCTAAAGAACGTACAGAAATCTAACTTAACTCACTTTTATGACATTTACGCACACTCTCATACATGCACATATTACTTTAAAACATTTTCTTCCTGTTCACACATTCACAGTGTGCTCACCTGTTAATGCACACTTCTAGTTCTACATGTTCACACATGCCAAATATGTGACAGTATATTTTTCTTTCAATTTACACTCATACAGACAGACAAGCAATCATAAACACCAAATAGAAATGTGTTACATATACAGTAGTTATTACAGTCAGAATCCAAGGCTGTCTGTGTGGTTAGGTTCGAGAATACAGGGTAATTCATTGGGTTTCTGGGGGAGTAGGATTGGGTGCATTGATGGAGAGTGGCTTGTTGGGTTTTATTTAGATACAGTAGGAACAGACAAAACTGTCGGATCCCCTAGAGAACGGAAGTCCTGAGGTCTTGTGAGGAGTCTGGTCCTGCTCCAGTGTTGGCCGACTCCTCTGCGGAGCGGGGCGGGAGGTCGGACATGGCTGTCGCATGCTCCTCTTCATACTGCTCTTTGTTTTGAGCCAGGGTTGAAACCACATCAGATGGGTCAAATGGCGCTATCCTGGAAGAGAGGACAGAAGCGCAGTTGGCATCCATTTAACAGTTTGCAGAAAGAGAATAGACTATTTGACAGCAGTAATACTCACTGACAGAGTGCCTAATATAGAAGCTACCTGTTCCAAATGAGAATACAATCGTTCTGCTTTACATGATAATACAGAAAAGCTCATTCTGATGGGACACTGAGCTTACCAGTCAAATACAAGCATAACTTAATTTGGTGTTTTCATAATGTTTGTTGAACTGCTGTTGATAATGGTGCTGCGAGCAAATGCTAATACACCGCTAGGTCTGTTTATTTAATGGTGCACCAGATGGAGAAGCTTACAAATTGTGGACGGAGATACGCTGGGAGGTAATGACACAACCCGTTATAAATAGATAATTCAGCATTATTGTATTGCAGGTTACAATGTCCTGGGTGCAAGAATTTCCCGAAATGCTGAATGCACTTTGCAATGCCCTAGTTGAATTACTCTCAAGGGTATGCAAACCACCATTTTAATGTCATTCCAAATGTTTCAAGCATGTACGCTGAAGGGCGGCATCTCACCAAGAATACATTTAGGGAATTCATAACTTCCTCTGCTGTCATCTGGCAAGTTGCGATAATATAATTCTGTTACCCGACAAAGTTGATTTTCTAGGTCAGGTTGGAGCGGATTTGTTATGTTAGGCTTTGGGCTTGGATTGTGTAAAGGTTTTGTTATTTTCAAATGTATTTAATTAGAAATGTTGTTTCTTTTCTGTAACAACTGCCTGCGTTGATGCATGTACCCAAGTAGAGCGAGGGAAAGAGACCAGTGTAACTAAGATAAAACACCTAAAACAAACAGTAGCTTTGTTTCTTTAACTGCTTTACAAAGAACCGTTTCCTTACATTTATAAATGGGTAAAGACTTTAAGCTAAAGAAGTACATTAAGTTTCCACAATTTACAATTTACATGACTGGATCTCAATGTTCATCTGCACTCACTGAATTTGATCGCTTTGCATTGAGGCTTCTGACATCCTTGTGTGTACAGGGAGCAGCACTGTTTGCCTTTTTCCTTGAGTTGATACTTCTGAAAATGGTGCGACACTTGAGAATTCTGAAAGCAACTTTTGCTGTTGTTGGCAGCCTTTTTAGTAGTTTCCCTTCTCTAATGACAACTGGATTGTCACTGCTGCTATGAAATCTCTTAACAAGGACACATTCCAAGATGACTCTGTCAACTGTTTAATAATTCAGTGATGCTTTGTTATCGTCTGTGCACACAGGAACACATCAGATTTCACTTTGTGTCTTGTACACTTTCACTAACATACTAAACAGTCTCAGTGGATCACATACATATAACTGTATGCATATGAGTATTTTTTTTTCTATGCATAGAATATTTATTTTGTACACACATTCTCACCCCACACTTTCACATGGTCACTGCCTCACACACCTTTAGCTTATTATTGATCCGAGCCTGCTAGTCTGATTAGGAAGAATAGTATTAATACCCGTTAATGCTGTGGGTTCACGGGACTCACACTCTCATGTGACCAAGTGAGCAGCCTCCTGAGTGCATAGCTTACAAAACAGCCAGGAGGGAATCAGCTGAGAAGCACACAACCGGTGGTTCCTATGAACCACAAGTTTTCAGGTCAGTGCACAACATTTAGTCGACTGAAATGGGCAAATCTGACATCTGGCTAGTGTTGGTGACAACTGATACTGTAGTTTGGTGGTAACAACAACATCGGACTCTAAGGAGAAATCTGTGAGAGAACGAAAAGCCTAGCAAAGGCGTGCTGTCTGAGCTCAGTGAGATCATGTCAACGATTTAACAGAAAGACCTGCATGTGGTACTTTCAGCTCCCACTTAATCACAATGTTTGGAGATCTTTGTCATTAAGTGTAATCTGTGTTAATCATTTTGTATTTATCTAGATATAGATATGGATGGATGGATAGGTATATAGATATATAGATAGATAGATAGATAGATAGATAGATAGATAGATAGATAGATAGATAGATAGATAGATAGATAGATAGATAGATAGATAGATAGATAGATAGATAGATAGATAGATAGGTGGGAGGGTAGGTAGGTAGGTAGGTAGGTAGGTAGGTAGGTAGGTAGGTAGGTAGGTAGGTAGGTAGGTAGGTAGGTAGCCAGCCAGGTAGTGCTGGCTGCAGGGGTGAGCAGTGCAACGTGAGGCCATGATGAGAGATTGTGTAGGGAGTTGGAGGTTGAAACAGAGGGTCAGAAGGAGAGAAGGGGGGTGGGTGGGCACTAGATAGGGCTGCATGGATGGTGTGACAGCAGTGGGGGGGTAGGAAGGAGGCAGAAGGGGACAGGGAGGGGTAATAGAACCACTCTAGTGCTCTCGCCTGGAACAGCTCAACCTTGGACTGTAATTACTAACCATACATCCCACTTTTGGGGTGACATCTCCCTCCTCTTGGACTAATGGTGGGGAATTAGAAGGGATCTTAAAAGTCACAAAGAGTGGGGGTATTGTGCACTTTCTTACTTCTTGGGACAATAAATACAAAGCTGCTGGAACAGGTGCACACGTCACTGGCGGACAGGAGTTAACTTGTCTCTGAATGTTTTTACTCATTCACTATTTTCTGACTAAAAAACACTGGAGAACTGTAGCTTGATATTTAGGGCATGTAATAATCGTCATAATTTTGTATCAACACTGAAAGGTGTAGAGTCACAAAACTGTAATATTTGCATATTTATAATTTTCTTATTTTAACCAGAAACTGGTGATTATATAATAAATAACATAACAGTTGCTAAATATATTCATAAAGACAGGAACTCAGTAGCATTTAGGATCACATGCTTAGAATGTATTATCAATTGTGTGAGTATCCCATTGTGTTGTACATACGTTTTAGGATGATTTATTTGTCACGTCACTTCCTGCTTTTGATCTATTTCTATTCAGCTTTAAACTCGCTATCAGGGAGGGCGCCATGCTTAAAACATGATGCAATGTTCCTCTTATCTCCATAAACAAGCCTTTTTTTGTTTTTTCTTCATGCCATTCTATACCTTATACACAATATGCTCAAAAGTTCTGCTGTTGACAGCTATGCTTCTTTATTAATTGTTTTATCTCTCCCATTTGGAAAGTGTTTACTACAGTTTATTGTGGTCGCAAGGGTCTAGCATTATGACACTCAAATGCGATTGCTGACAGTAAATACTGTTCACTATAATAAAAGCAAGAAACTTCAGACACAGCCAACGAGTTAGGAAGAGATGGGATATGATCCTGGGCAAAATCAAGGAAGTGATGCTGAGGAATTATTGGACCAGAAGGACTACAGCTCCGCATCACCCTAAATAATTCTATAAACTCATAAACATCAAACCATCTGACGAAACTTGGCTGCATAAATCAGGTTGACAATTAAACTAGTCATACATACACAGACTTAAACAGTGTAATTACCAGTCTCATATTTATCATATTATTTGTTTGCTTCAGAAATATAACACACAGCATATTTTTATATTGTGCAATACATTTAAAACTCCCATATATTGCACTGGCGAGAGTGATATGCAGTCTGTTCATGATCTGTGTTGCTCTTGTGTTCTTTTAGCCGAGCACAAATTGAGCTCTGTCGAAAGGGGATTGTGGGAACCGTGTGTGTTTACCCACAGGTCTTGTAATGATCGGAATTGACTTCTGTTTGCCCAATTGTACTACGGAGCTTATTTTAGTTAAATGCCTCTTTGGATGCAGATCAAGAGAGAGAAGGAGCAGGCTGTTTCGTTTGCCAAATAAACACGTTTACTGACGAGGCTGGTAATGATCTCATTACTTTGAGCCAATACACCTGTGTACGAGGGGGATCCAGAGAGGGGCGGCGGGCCAGGGAGGACAAACAAAGCGTGAAATCACTAAATCACACTCATTATTGGGGGATATCAGTAGGGCCAGGATCCTAATGTACCATGAAGAGCATTCACTGCTTAATGGATATTTTACACATTTTTTAAATGCATTTTATACATAACACTAAAACAAATTTTGAGCCACTTACTGTATATTTTGTTGCATTGTGAATCTTTGGATTCAAAATATCAAAGGGCTGAATGTGTTGCCTTCATCTCCCTGCTTTTAAAAAAAGACCATGCACACGTTCTTCTTCCTTTACATCTGTTTTTCTCATGTCCTATTAGACAAAATAACCTGAAAGATGATTACAGCCCTGTATAATAGCCAGGCCTCCTGCGTGTTGTAAAACAGCTTATGGCGTCTGTCAATCCAGCGGAGGACAAGAACCCCCTGTCTGA
Organism: Notothenia coriiceps; assembly: GCF_000735185.1. Lineage (NCBI taxonomy): Eukaryota > Metazoa > Chordata > Actinopteri > Perciformes > Nototheniidae > Notothenia > Notothenia coriiceps. The sequence goes on from NW_011364548.1 coordinate 445,058, forward strand.
CCTCCTCCATGTTCCACCATCAGAGTACAATGCTGAAACAGACTGTCAGTGTTGTACACCTGACCAGGAACTAATTTCACTGCGGCCCTCTCTCCCGGCAACATGGCTGAGAGGGCGCCGTGGAGTCTCTGTTACAGCAACGCCACTCTCGTTATTTCACAATTAATGTCAAGCCCTTGTTATTTGTCATTGGAAAAACATGACTTCAATGCTGCTGCTGTTGTTGCTGCCATATTCTAATTTGTTCTCCATTATGGAAAACACTGGTGTCGATTAATTTCACTTTCATGGTTTGTACACACAACAAGTGAGTGTGAGGTGTTGTTGTTTACCAGAAGCTAGTACTCTTGTCCAATTTATAAATGCTGAAAAAAGCCTTTAAATGATGGCATGCTTGGAATCCTTTAAAAAAAATCTGTTTCACATTTAGCAGCTTCTTATGGATCGTTTTCTGTTGACAAAAAATGTTACATTTAGTTACATTTTAAATATGCTGTTATCTTAATACAAGACACATCCTTAACATTTCAGAGCTTACATATTTTTATTATTAGTGTTTAGATTAAATTATAGTGAAAATCCAGACATTTTGCATGACATAAAGAAGATTTTATGACATTTGTTTCCTATAGTTGGCTGCTCCAATTGCAAATTCAAAGGGCATATTTACTCCGGGAGTCACAGCGCTCGTTCTTTTTTCTGTCATGTTGTTTTTATTTTCAATTCCATTTCCTGTAAGTGGAATGATCTCGGCTCTCAGCCACAGTCCCCTCCATTACACCTAATAAGGTGTCATATAATTTAATTCCATGCTTCACTTGTCAGAGACGGCTTCCAATCCGACTCCAATTTTGAGTTTTAATAGATATTAGTCCTTAGCGCTCTCCTCACAATTAGGCCTCCCAGTTTTGCTCTTAATGAAAATCAGATTAAGACATATAATCTAATTACAGTTCATATTAATCCACCCTCTGATACACTCTGCCTCTCAGACCCTATTTGCGACAATCAGTTATTGTGGCTGTCACTTCGTCAATCAGGGCTCTCACAATGTGTGTGTGTGTGTGTGTGTGTGTGTGTGTGTGTGTGTGTGTGTGTGTGTGTGTGTGTGTGTGTGTGTGTGTGTGTGTGTGTGTGTGTGTGTGTGTGTGTGTGTGTGTGTAAAAAAACTGTGGTTTGTGTTTACTGCAGAGGCTGGACTGAAAAATGCGACGCTGCTCGGTAATGTTGAACTTTGAGGGATAGTAAATGTCGCAGGGAATAAAAATACGGGGAAGGAAAAAAATGTTAATCTCATAAATTAATTCAACCTATGGGTTGAAATGACCCATTTAGACTTGTAATTTAGAAGTTAAATTCTCTCCCTCTATCTTCAGTTTTTGTCAGTTTTATCGTGACTACATGATTTGGATGGAGCCATGAAGTAGTCTTGGACTGATAAATTCTGTGTATGCGCGTACCTCGTTTCATGGGAGAAGCGTCCTTATCAGAGGCACTTTGATGTTCTGAAATATCACACCAAGGTTCAGTTTGAATGTCATGTCTGTTTGATTGTTCATCTGACGCTCTATTATGAGCCATGTTTTCATAATTACTGCCAGCACTCTATAATTCCCAACATAATTAACAACCTCCCTTCCTCTAACCCAGTACGAGCAGCAATACCTTCCTCAGAGCCGGCGGTCGGATCCAAAACTTTATCTAATAAGAGAGGAGGAAGTCCACAATAATTCAATCAGTTTCATCACTTCAGAGAGAAATGATTAGCTCCGTCTACCAGACCACTGGGTTACTCAATGAAAGAAATTATATGGAAAATTGATAGGAATTTTAACTTACACCCCAACCCCCACCGCCAGCATCACCACCCCGACACCCCATTAGATTCAACCCCTGAGAATCAAAGTTATCTTAAGAAAAAAACTAATCTTTGAAGCATGGCTCGCTCACATTTTTCTTTCTGTCTGTCTTCCTGTCTCCCTGATCGTGTCTCAGGCTTCGAGACAGCCAGGTCTTTTGCTCTTCATGGCGCCCATGTGATCCTGGCGTGTCGAAACCTGTCTCGGGCCAGCAAGGCAGCCAGCCTCATTCGGGAGGAGTGGGTAAGTGGCAGTCTAACCCACCATATTCCCGATATTATGCTTTGATCAATCAACTCTTTAAAATATAAAAATGGTGATGTCAAAAAGGTATATGAGAAAAGAACAGAAATGATTTTATTCTGGTAACACTTATTGTCTATTAAGCCAAAGATTATTCAGTTTATTTCTCGGGATTTGAGGATACTCCCTGAAGTTACTCCCTTTCATTTTCTTCAGGTTTTTGAATTTTTTTTAAAACAGTTGTTCTTTAACCAAAACCAGAATCTAAATATAGAGGGTGTTTTATGTTGTTCAGATAGTAACTCTTTATTGAACAAATCTATGATTTCAACAAAAAAAAAGATGATTAGACTTGTTACAATGTGAGCAGTGGATGTGTGACAGACTTAATGTTACAATAATGCACGCATCAGTAACATTAAATATATAAACCAATAGTTTATATGGTCCTCATATTCAGGTCTCCCTTGTAAGACGAACAAAGCGAAAAAGAACTTCTCTTTGGTTGTCTCTGCTTAAAGCAAGAGAGAAGGAGAGTGTTAGTGAGAAAAGGAGAGAAAGTGCGAAAGGAAAAAGTGGGAGAGGGCATCTGATAATTACCTGAGATTATTGCTCTAATATCGCTGCGCTTGTGACGCGTCCCCAGATTTACGAGTGTGGGAAAATAAACAAGTGAAATGTGGGTGCTGGAGCAGAAAGAATAAGCCATTAGCACTGGGTTGATTACAGAGAGCAGGACTTGAAGAAGAAGAAGGAGAGTGAGTGCTCCGCGCAGATATGGAGAGAGAGAGAGAGAGAGACTGAGAGGCAGGAAAACAGGGGGAGCGAGAGAGGGAGACAAACGCCTTTGAGCGAGAGTAGATCTGCAGTGTTTAAACTCACCCATGTCTCTAATTGAAGTATGCCCCTGGGGCTGTCAGCGCTGCTCCACAGTGCGAAATCCAGTGTACAGATCTATTAATGTGGCTGCTTTGTTTCAATGACTGAGGAAAAGCTACGATCTAAGTGCCAGATTTTCTAGTCAAATTGATTTCACACCTGCCACAGAATTATCCGAGATGTTGTTAAATGTTTGTCAAGTAACACATGGAAGCTGTTTGGAATTCACAACCTGAAATGACTGGTGACCTCTGCAGTGTAAACGATAATCTTCTTTAATTTTCTTACAAATGCATATTTTCAGAAAATGAAGTGATTGAGTTAATACAGTTCTGTATCGTTCAAAAGGAGCAGGAGGAGTGAATTAGCATTCCCTAAGCCAACTCCATATTTCCTCCTAAAGGAATCCCCCTGTTATAGGCTAATGAATAAAAGTCACAATATCAGAATAAATCTTTGCCGCAAATTCTCCCTTCTGGCGACATTATTAATAGATTCAGGAGAAGAATAGAGAGGAGGATTAATCTTTAAGATGATGGATGGACTCTGCTCGCCTTCCCATGCTCCTGCGTTAAGGTCATTTTGATAAGAGGCTATATTTTGGGGTCCTCTGTACAAAAGGTCATCATATCTACTTCCAGGTCCCTCTCAGAGTTCCGCTCTGGCTGCCAGGAGTGGAAGTGCTGTCCCGATTGCACAGGACCTCTGACCTCTAACTACCTGCTTACTATTACTCTGAACTCTCTCTTTCTCTAACTCTCTGGCTGTGTGGGCCAGTGCTGCTGTTCAGAGGAGAGAGCTATGGTTCGTCTGCAGCTCAGGGCGGTGCCGCTCAGTGCAGCGTCGTGTACCGACAGTGGGTATAATAGTGGGGTCACCCATGGATAATGGGCAGGTCAGATCAGCCACTGGCTTTTAGGAAGTGCAGGGTCAGAGGGCTCATCCTTCCCAGCCACCAGACCACGCTCTGCCAGGAACAACCGCAGTATAAACAGAACAATACACTTTACATAACATTAGTGGTACCTCTACTTCATCTTCATCTAATATTAAAGTATTTGTTTCAAAGCTCAGCAATAAGAAAAAAAAACAGATCACAATGTTTCTGACCAAATACCAAGTTATCAATACCTTTCACAAAATATTTACGCAATTATATTTTTGATAAATTATTATCAGTAGTGACGATAAACTGACTAAGGGGGCTGAGGAAATACATTGGACACAACCTGGTAAATCACATCACTTTCCAGCCTTTAAAACAAGGAAAACACAAGATTTTGCCATAACAGTAAATAACAAAATCCCAAATCTAAGAGGATAGTTATCACATATCACAATATGAATATCATTTCAAGATGTATATATGAATGTTTATGTATTTTACTGGTTACATTTTTAGCTTTACGTTATAAAGCTTGTTTGGCCCACTAGAGATTGTAATACCTGTTTGAGTTTTTGCTGACTTTTTATCATGAAATTAGTTTCTCGCTGTGTTTATGTTACACACTGTTTCCATGATGGGACTTCAGCTCCATCTCCACCGCAGGCCTAATCTGTGCAGAATGGGTTATTTTCTCTCCCTCTGTTGGAGCTGCGAGGTGAGCCCCCTCCAGCAGGCTCATTAGGGGAGTTTAGAGTGGCGGAGAGGGGATAAACATTTACCTTATGATTGTGTTTTACAATAAGCCCGATGCTAGTTGCCTTTATAGGGTTCAAAGGGGCCTGTTTTTACAGGCTGTGATGAAGCCACAGTAAAACCAGGGGGGGATTAACCAGCAGATGGATGCTGGGATGGTGGAGGGCATGCAGAAGGAGATAGGAAAATACGGAGAGGGAAGGGTTTTTCACCAAAATGAGACAAAGGGATATGATTAAGATATGTTTAAAGAATCAAAATGTTGTGGTTTATGATACATTTTCCATCTTATTTTTGAAATAACGATTTTGTCAGGTCAGGTAGCAGATGTTTGAGCTCAGCATCTCTTGTCGTCTGTACCATGACTTAACTACATGTTTTTTTCCCCACATCCTCCTTCCCTATCCATCTCCTATTCTGCTCACAGTTCAGGCAGGTTAAGTTGCTGGTTAACAACCAAAGTGTTTCCTGCGTGCTGAAGATTTATTTTTCCTGATTGCCTTTAAAATTCTGCTTATCTTTGACTCCAATGTCTCCCTCAGGGAGCTGTAATGGACTCCCCTGAGATACAGTGGGCCAACCAAGGCCCTTGGCCCGAGTAGATTACAATACACACACACACACTCGTGCGGCATGGTCTTATTTTGTAATTTCTTTCCTTTTTTTAATCCAAAATGCTTATTTCCCCCACTGCCCCTTTCTACAACACATGCTAATGAGCTGCTTTGTAAGGGCGTTAATTAGCGAGCTAGTCACTGATTGCTGTGCTTGTTTTTGTTGTGTGTGTGTGTGTGGCAGGGGGGTATTAATATGGCTGTGTGCCGCTGAGGAGAGTTCTGTCAGGGTCTGCTCTGGAACCAATTAGGCTAAAGCTCAGTGTCCACTGAGGCTGCTGGGAGAAAAAAGCCTGCTGCTTGCAATGTCAAACAGCAACATTAACACAGGCCAGAGAGGCAGAGCGAGACAGGCGGACTGAGAGCCGATAAGCAGCGGTCACTCACACTGCAGACACTCTCTGCGAGATATGAAAAATAGTCAAAGAATACAAAACCCTCTGTCACAAACTTCTACCTTCACCATTGTTATTAGATTCAAGCCTTCAGATATTTAGAACAATATATCTATACGGTTTCCCATTTCAGGTAAAGTGACGTAAGCATGAAAGGTCTTGAAAGACAGACGGGAAGAAGCCGGTCTCTTCTTGAGGTTCTTGGTGCATAAACTGGTTTACTCCTTCCTGAGAATGTCACATGAGTCCCTTTTTTTGTTATAGAAAAAAAAACTCTTGGATGATTGTGATGCATCCATGCATTCAGACCCCCCTGTGTCACCATGCTCTACCTTTAACCCAAATCACACTTGTTAGCACAGGAAAAGTGTTGTGTGTGTGTGCATGTGTGTGTGCGTGTGTGTGTGCATTTTTCCGTTTGCCCGGTGCATAACCTCCTGTGTCAGTGTGACAGGCCCTGTGCCCCGCTGGCCACCATGCCATGCCACGCTCTCCCTACTGAGGCCAACAGGAAGTGACACATGTGAAATGCTGACCTGGTGGGTTACATCCCCCTCCAGGGCCTCAGGATGCTGCTCTTTTAGTCACTCTTCCCCTCTCTTCCCCTTCTCCCTTGCTCTCTCTTTTTTCATATCTCTGAAAGGCCTCAAAAGACTTTTGTCCCCCTCCGTTCACCCTTCGATTGCGTTCCTTCTTTCCCCTCTTATTTCCTCTTATTTCCCTCCCACAATGATTAAGGAAACAACAGCAGCCACTTTCCCAGGTCAGTGAGTAGGTCTGTGACTCTCGTTTATGCTGCCAGAGAAGCCCGTCGATATACGTTTGTCATTTGCAGGATTTTAAACGTAATTTTATTTACTTACTTATATTTATTTCCCTGGTTTTCTTTTCCTGCCAAATATGTTTAAAATCAAGTCGTACTGAGCTCAATTTCTTTTCATTTTGAACTTAAATAACGAATAGAAAAACAAATGTTTATGATTGTTTGAATACAAACATGCATACCCTTTCATGGTTAAGGATGCCTCACATAGTGCACTTTCTTTCATTAAAGACCAGAGCAAAAGTAATTTTATTTTGCATGTGGTTATGCTGACACACCACAGTTTGAGCTCAGATAAATCCAGTGGAGATTGTTGTTGGGGATGTTGACGCTTGTACTTAAAGAGCCCTAGAGCCCCTTCTCAGATTGTCCCCAGACTATACTGACATTACACCTGCACTTCCATCTTTTGCTGCTCTCCCAATCCTCATCTCCAATATCAGGTGCATCCACTGAATCATTGAGAGGGTGGCGGCTTTCCCTTATTTCCAGGATAAGGTATTTGGAAAATTGTTCTGTTTCCTGGCATATTAGTAGCATGCGTCCACCTCTCCAGGGAGCCCTTATTTACTTATTTATTTGTTTGTTTCCTACCTGCATTCTGTCTGTGGACTGGGAATAAAAAGGTCCCACTCCCCTAACTACAGTCTACATCGGCCTGGCACTGAAGCGAGCAGAAGGGATTGATGAAAAGAGGGTGGAATTGCGATATGTAAATTTGATGAGGAAACCCCTTTTTCCTCAAATTTACCCCGCTCTAATTCCTCCGACCACACGAAGCTTGCACTACAATAGGCTTTACTGTAATATACCACCGAGGATTTCTTTACATCACACAGGTGACGGTTACAATGCAGCTCGTGGGAATAATAAAGGAGGCTCTGTGTTGTATAGACTGTTAGAATAAACGTAAAAGAGTTGAATACCTGGAGTTTTTACAGTAGTAAGCATGTGTGTGTGTGTGTGTGTGTGTGTGTGTGTGATTGTACATCAATGTAATACACTCCACAAGTACAGGATGTGTGCACACATAGGTGCGTGCACACATCCATCCACATGGTGTGTATTTAAATGCTTGATTATGCATTTTGCATAGCTTTGGGACATGCATCACTCTTCCCAGACTGCTAATAAAGTGACCAGGGAGATGGGGAACCTAAATGAATCCTAAAGTGCCTTGCTTGCATTCCTCACTCCCTCACTCTCCCTCACTACTCTGCTTAGTTATTCCAGGCCGTCGTGAAAATCTGTGCGCCGCTCAGCTCTCCTCCTCCTTATGTCTGTCTGCTATGGCCAGGTGCTCTGTCTCCTGGAGAGGTGTGGCCTGCTCCTAATTGCCTGGACCACAGTGAACTATGGGCAAATGCTCCGTGTGAAGGAGCACTGTGGAGGAATAATTTTGAATAAATCACATAGTTAGCCGGGTGGTATTTTCTGCTAAATAAGCAGTTCGGCAGCCGTCTCACATGGAGGTGTGAGCGTTAGAATGACGGGTCACTTGCCATAGGTCATGTTGGGGAGGTTTTAAATGATTTAAATGATGTCACTGCCACTGAAGGGGACAGGTTGAGGAAGGATGTGTAAGGCAGCACCCCTTTGTTGTTTGAACCTGACAGACTCTCATCCCTCACTCTTTCACTCTCGCCTCTGAAGGTGGGCCCATAGCCCTGGGACGAGGGCTTCTTATGATGAGAGAGGTGAGAGGTGGCTTGGATCTCTTTCACTCTTTCTCCTCTTCTTTCTCTCTGCCAGCAGAGAATGTTTTTATTGAAGTCTGAGAAGTGCTGACCACAGAGAGACAAGTCCAGCACACACTGAAATGTTTTAAATCAGGAGAGGAGCCAGTTGTAATAAGCTGCAGCCAAATAGACCGAGGCTTTGTTAATGTCTGCCAAACAAGCAAACACAGTAATGTTGAATGCAGGAACCATCTGGCAAGTGGCTATAACATTTATCCGATATTACCCCGAGCTATTTTACAGGCTCCCAGATCCCACGGTAAATTTCATTGGAGATGCAAAAGGCTAATTAATTGTTTGAATTCTGTGTTTGATGTCTATGTGAGATTTAAATTGTCTGATGCTTGTCCTCTTTCATAACTCAACAAGAGTAAAGTCAGACATTAGATGGGAACTTAATGAGTACGTGGGTTTGAACCTCCATATATCTGGTGGCCTACACGTCCATGTCCTCTCGCATTTTCGAAAGGGGGAAAAGAAAACATAGGAGAGGGAGGAGTGTGTGTGGTGTCAGTTTGTTTTTGTTGTAAAGGACACAGGGATTGTCCGCTAACAACAGACAAGTGCGTCACCACAAGTCACCAGCTGCCACGTCCGACCAGTCTCACACTTCAAGTCACATAATTCAATGTCAGCCCGATCCAGAATAACGGTTGCAATGCTCTCTATAGTCAAGTGCTCTCTCTAAAAGAAATATGGAATTATGATGACGTTGTTGTGAATGTGAAAATAAGGGGTTGTTAAGGTTTTTTTTTTGCGTACAAAATGTAGATGAAAGTGTGCTTTTTCAAACAAGGATGTGACCTCTAAAGACTTATTTGTCTATTTACTGTGTATTTATGTAGAACTTTACTTCATTTTTGTATTCAGTTTCCCCAAAATCTATATCTAGCATTTTGGTGCAGAACTCTGCAAATCATCATCCTTGACTGTAAAATGTGTTTCGCTGATAAGGCTGTGTCTCTGAGCCTGTGTCTTGTGTTTATAGGATATCCTCTGCAGTCAAGTCTCATGGAATTGATATCACTGAACCGCTCCAGGCATCCAAACAATCCTGCCCCAGGCACAGCTATCATTATTTTCTGGGAAAGTTGTGTGTGTGTTTGTTAGTGTGTGCATGTACGCATGTATATTTGTGTGTGTTTGTATGTACTTTGACACACAGTTAACAGTGGTTTACAGCTTAATCAGTCTGTGTAACTGAATGCATATTTATCAGAGAGAAAATTCATGCTCAAAGAATCAGACCTCAGCCCATACATCATTATCACACACACACACACACACACACACACACACACACACACACACACACACACACACACACACACACACACACACACACACACACACACACACACACACACAGATCCACATTTCATTAGAGGGGCAGATTCAGGCAGCAGTAGATTAAAAACAACGTGTGTTTTTACAGGTCCATAAATCAAGCATGGGACGAGGGGGATTCATTTAGAGAACACCAGAGTTGTGGTGTAGTTGCCCTCACGTGACTAATGCTTAACTGCGATACTTTGATACACTGCCTTTTTATTAGTTTCATTCTCTCCTGCCCCATTTCAATGATTATCTCTCAGCTCACATTTGACTTGCAGAGTAGGCTAGATGTTGTTTTTATTTTAGTTGAACATTTCGAAGATGAAACGGCCTCCCAGACTCACCAGAGTTAAGCCTACACAGTGGCAAATGATTAGGCCTACAGAACAGGGTTGGTAGCATAATGTTGACTTATCTTACAAAACTGAATTTAATGTGATTGATCCTGTGTTTATTGAATAAACACCTGTTTTAGTTTGTTTTGCAAACCATTTTTGGATGGTAAAGCCAGCTCATAGTCTTAATTCTTATCATACATTGAACCTGCTGGCTAGCCTGTGGGGATGGTGGATGGAGAGCAGGTGGGAAAGGGTGTCCACTCTAAGAGTGAGAACTATAGCATTTAGCTATACTATAGCAACTATAGCGTAGAACTGTAAATATAACAATATGAGCATCCACACTGTTCTGCCCAGCAGCCATGGTAAGAGGAAAGCCTTGATGGGAGAAAGGAGGAGAGATGCTTTCTATTTCTAAAGGTACACTTTAATGTTGATAGAAAATATGTTTACAGTCCATTTTACTAATCTACCCTCCTGTGCTCAACACATTTGTAATCAGATGGATTTTGATTGGATCAAGACTGTTTTTATTGTGTTCATACAATCACTCTGAAATTGATCCCAACAATACCGTATGCCACTGATGGGTGGACTCAACAGTGTACTTGAATTAGAACTGTTTTTAAAACGATATAATGATAGCTACCTTTATAGTTATTGTTCATAGTGTAGACGGCCCTTAGTGCTATTGCTATTTGGGTTGCTCATGCTTTCAAAATGGTTCCAGAGATTTAATGGTGTGTGTGAAGCACGCCTATAAGGTGATCAGTGATAAAGCAACATCACACACTCTGTCGAAATGTCCGGGTTCCTCGTAGGTTTACCTGTGTGTTTGTGTGTATGTGTAATCCCCAGTTTCAGTCGTCTGTGTGTCAGTGCTGGTCTCAGGCTAGAGAGCAGGTGTAATTTCCCCTCGTCTAAAACCCCAACAAGTGGCACCAGGGGAGAGGCAAGTATATTACAGGTGAAAGCGGTTCTGCTCCCCTGTACCACAGAGAGCTACAGGCTCTCCTGACCTGTGACCAGGCACAGCCCTTGTGTGTCAATGTGTATGTGTGTTTATGTGTGTGTGCATGTATGTGTGTGTGCTGAGGGAGGCTCAGAGGTGTCGGAGCTGCCTCACTGTGTTTCTTTCATAGTGTAAAGCCTTTATTAGGGTACCGACCTGTTTGGGGGGCCGCAGGGCAATATTACTTCACCTGTTCCAGTTGAGAAATTAGCTTGTGTGTGTGCACTGTGCAACTTTTAGATAACCAACTCTATATAGAGGCAGGTGAGGAGGTGAACAGGTTGTGTAAATATATCAAATAACTGTAATAAAACCTGCTGTAAACCAGTGAACACAGATTGACATTTAACCTCTGAGTCCCTGAGTCACAGCACTATATGTGTAGAGCGCAGAGGCCCAGCTGATGAATTCTGGGCTGGATGCCGTGGGGAGCAAGCAGGATGTCTCTAACTTTCTTGGGTGTTTTGTTGTCAATGCTGTCATAATGGATTTGGTTAATTTTTTTGAGTGGAAAGTCTATTTTAAAGCAGTGTTTTACTCATTGACTGCAAAACCGTTACCTTGAATGGCACATTTCCAAACATAATTGGCAGCTTTGGATTTCTCCATTTACCTAAGTGATGTGTTTGGGGCTGTAGTAAAATACCAAGATAGAAGGCCGGTGGTGAAAACACATCATGTTGGGTTAACTCATTGGTTAGTCCACATATGCTGGGCCGTGTTGGTATAGAAGCACAAAGTTTGATTACAAAATGTGTGGAAACTTTGAGATCTTATCCATCTCTTCCTGATCACAGAGCTTCTTCTACCCCGTCAGTTTCGCTGTAACACACAGAGAGCCTCTGCAGGACAGAGTCATTTGACAGACCTTTGTCATTACAAGTTTGTCTGTGGCATTGATGAACACAGGTAATTGGTGGCTCTCATCTCTCCTCTGAAGGGCACTGCTGCCTATTAATACAGTGTCATGATTAATTAGCCCAAATAAAACTACACATAGCAGTGAATGATGAGCTTATGTCTGTGTGAGTGTATGTTATTGCACTTAGATATTTCCTTCAGATAGACGGCCTCATTAATTTTTGGTTACCAAATCTCCATTAGGTTTGAATGAATCACCAAGATGAGCCAAATAGGGCAAGGAAGAGGACTGGACTCATATTCAGAGGGGAGTACAAATCATCTGATATCAAGAGAGGAGTGCAGGGTATGGGTGAGGAGAGAGTGAAGTGAGGTGAGGTAGGGGTGGGGGGTACGGATGCTCATCCATTACATCCCACAGCGGCCCAGGGGTCGGCTTCAGCAAGACTGATTCAGAGCGATCAGGTTTGGACTCCATCTCCCATAAATCCTGGCATGTGACGCTGATGGATGTGGGCCATAAAGCCTCCCGCTCGGACATGCGGAGAGCAACATGGAGAACCATGGGAAAATGTGAGTGCTCCAGGTTAATGTCAACGAGGCCTGGGAGGGAAAAGGGGATGATGGAGGGAAGGAAAGACAGGAGACATGGAGAGATCAGAGGTGTGGAGAGGAGGATTGAGAAGAATGAGCGCGCCAAGAGCAGAACGTGAAAAAGCCCCACGTTTGTGCGATTACTGTAACAGAATTTACTGTGACACTGCAATGATTCAGCGGCCATCATATGGGTTCAAGCCATGCTGCTTGAGTGAATTAAATAGTAGGACCCCATTTGATAGAGATAAAGACATCAAAATACCTTTGATGATGCCCTTTTTGTAATTTATTTCCTCTCATCTCCAAAGGTTGGTAATAATAGCTATGGCTATGTCAGGACGTTTGGCACAAGTATTAGTGTAATTAATTCTGCGTGACTTTTCATTTATTCTGTTATTGGATGTCTACATAGTGTTTGATGCTTGACCAAAATGAATATAGCTCATTAAAAAAGCATCCTGATTATAATAGGTTCAAATACAGGAACTGCCGACCTGGCTAGACAGGAAATGGAGACATGTGTACTTCCTCATTAACAGAGCCCCTTTTGGGCCATAAAGAACCATCCCAATGCGCAAAAGGAAAATGCTCTGATTAAGGGGCTGCTGCCCTAATGAAGGCTTCCCCCACAGTCATTTATGATATTGGTATGGGTGGTATGGTGACTAGGCCTATGGGAGGGGCTGACTTACGGAGATATGGACATGAGATAGCAGATGCAGTATATTTGTATGGATGGGAGGGATGAGAGGGCCGGGGGAATGCATATCCACAACTCATTTGCTGGAGTCAGTTTTACTAGGTTGCGGCTAATGGAGATGAGCTTGTGTTAAGAGCCAGGGGAGAGCCTAATTTTACATAAAACCAAAAGAGGTTTGAAAGTCGTGTGTGTGGGAGTTCGTGCGGTCAGGTTGTGCTGAACTTAATTCTGCTTGCTCACAAAGTGCAGGCTCAAACACTGACCATCTTTTCCAAGACAAGATTTCTCTATCCAACTGAAGAAGAATGACGCCACTTATCATTATAATTTTTGCTTTTTTAATTTACATTTTAATGAATTTATGGCTGATAAAAACACTGTATTTGATTTCATCTTGCAGAGAGACTTCATTCCAGATTCACTGAGATTGTGTTTCAAGGGAAAGCTGCACATCTTTATGTGAGTTGCTTAGAGTACAAACTTTATTTCCTACACTCTCTGATATTTTCATGCAAATAACAGACTTTAAAGGGATAGTTTGGATGTTATGAAGTGGGGTTGAATGAGCTTCTATTATAAGTCATTGTAATGTAGCAGGTGGTGTTTGGCCTGCCCCAGTATAGAGAGACAAATGGGACAGGAGCATTGCACTGCTGTGCTGGGGAAGCATCAAAGCATTTAGCCACATCAAAAAAAACCAGACTAAAGAAATCAATATCAGTTTAAGTGTACGCTATAATTAGAATATTTGAACCGTTCACCATGCAGTGAGACCGACCGTTTTGACGGGGGATGGGGCCCGCTATAGCCTCCAGATTCTATTGAAATAAACAAGTTTACCAGAGGTGAACACTGGTCCACGATGCTTCCATCTGTTTGTTTGTTTGTCAAAGTGTGTGATTTTGGTAAATATAAACTAACCCTTTAATTCACAAAATAACAGGACAGAGATTCTATGGAATTATAGACTATGAAATAACCTCATTAAACTTCAACATTTTCAAACGTTCCCATTAATACATTTTTTTATTATTAGCCTCCTTTCAAATTATTTGTAGTTTTCTACATTTTGGAAAAGTGTACAATGTGTTAATAGAAACAGTGTGTTATTTGCAACTCTGTACATAGTTACTATGTGGGCCATATGATGGGATTTCCATTTTTTTTTTACCAGTGTTCTAGTGCATGCCTTCACTCTTTTATTTCAGATGAATCGTAAAAAAGTCTCCGTTGGGAAAAAATACACGCACATAAATATGGATTTGAAGGTTTTACAAATGCCTCAGCTCAATCTTAGAATAAACTAATCCCCTATTTGCCGCTGTCCTCTCTCTGTTTCCTAATTTCTTTACTTTTTCTTGTCCCACCCCCCATCACTCCCCCCACCATCGCCACAGCAGCAACCTGAGGCCCTTGTGTCCACCTCATTCATCACCTGGGTTTGATTCCTCTGCTCCAAGAGGGAGACAAAGGTAGAAAGAGTACAGGACGAAGAGTAAAGAGTCAAAACAAACCCTCCTCTGTTCTCTCTCCTTCTTTCCCTTCCTTCAGTGTGTGAGGGAGAGATGAATGCAGCCAGTGGAATTAATTGCACCCCGTTACTGAAGATCAGCAAGTTTGCACTGTTGGCGTGCTGATCTGCCATATGGCTGCCCACTAGGTGAACACTTTGATTAATGTGGCCCACTCCCCAGTTTTTTTCCCCCCACTTATATTTGATTCTGATAACTGAAACTCAGCTCCTCATTCGGAGTCTCTCCATCTTCCGTCCTAGCGCGTCTCTTTTTGTTTACTCTTTTCCTCAGCTCACCTGAGCCATCTGTGTTTGCAGCTTTAGTATGGGTTTCCAGTCGTGCATTCTCTTTTACTGTTGTTTTTTACAAGCTTTCCTCTACCAAGTCTTTATGGATTCGGCATTGGTCTGTGGATTGTGGAGTTTGGAGTATCCGTGATATTAGAGGGAGAAAGAAAGGGAGAGTGTGTTGTTTAAGAGAGAGATTTGGAGCTATGGGTACGAGTCCTTCGCAGTTGATTAGGCCCCTGGGGTGTCGAGTGTTTCTCTATTAGCCTCCTCGGGATCTCTTCTTGTTCTGAGCTCTCTGACTACTCTCTACCCCAGAGTTCCGGGATACACACACATACAAGCTAACGGGTACAGACACACATGGCATACACGCAGGCAGACATGTGTGTACGCTGTGCTGAGGTCCAGGCAGTAACAAGGAGGTGAACAGATACTGGAGTCACAATATCAATAGGCCTGAGTGTAAGTAATAATACCTGAGCAGGGTTCAGCCATGAGACAGCGCTAACTAGAGAGGCATCTCTCAAGTGGAGCATTCACTATCTGCAAATCACACCATGTAGCTGTGTGTGTTTGTGGGTGCACATAGTCCCATTACATGTTAGAGCGAACCCGTGTTTGCTGCATGGGAGCAGCGCGATGGTGTCATCATCAACTCTAAGATAAAATGTTCTCACATTAGGTCACAAGTTCAAGTTTGTCTTTTTTCCTGGTGTTATAATGAGGCAGCAGTACAGAACACTATGCAGACATCTATACCGGAACATCTATAACAATCACGCGGGTGCTTTGTTTTCCCTCTGCTTTATGGCCTGTTCCTGCTGCTCGTCTATTTTGGTCTTCCTCAGTCTTGTTAAGTGCCGCCATTCTCCTGTGTTTGGATGTGGCCCAGAGGGCCCTTAGCGAGACCAGGGCCTGGGAATGAGCTGCAGCCCCAGCCAGGGGGTGCCCATGGTAGGCTGCCAGTCCCACTAAATCTCCCTGATTACCAGGGGTGGCTGTGCTGTGATGGGGGTGTTACCAAGGTGGTGGACTCTCCAAAGAGGCTGATTGAGATGCAAATAGAGGCCATAACTCAGAGGTAATGCGGACCTGAGCACCCTTTGCCTCGTCCATTCCGGTGTACCTCACTCTCTCATCACTCCCCATTTACTTCAGGAGGGACTGTTATTGTCTCCGGATAAAGTCAGACATTTATCATAGCGTAAGATAGGAAGAGAGAAATAAGGGTGAGGTCCTAGGAGAATAAGAAAGTACAAGCATGTAAATTGACTTTTGTTTTGAAGAAGGTTAACAATGACCAGACACTACCAGATAAGTGGATGAACACACACACACACACACACACACACACACACACACACACACACACACACACACACCTGAAAATACCAAACTTGGTTTCAAAGAAAGAACAGATGGACACAATTAAGTGCGTGGGACTTGGCTTGCCAGTAGAAAGGTGGAATGAACAGGGGAAGAGGAGGGGGAGGAGTAATTGCACAGTCCTGTGTTGAATTGTTCTGTGGATGCAAATTTAAATCCCTCCTATTATTTTAATAATCTGCCTTTTACTGCTTGTGCTCGGATCATTTGTTTGCAAACCAGGTTATTTGGAGAGGGAGGCTCGGGGGTAATTTCATGCTTTGGAGCATTTATATCTATAACTTAATGAGGAGAGGGCCTGTTGTTTCCTGGTAATACACTGCTAGAGGGGAGCAAACTTTTTATTCTCCGTTTAGGGTACTGTTAGAGGGCAATAATGTGGGATCACTCTGATGGAATTAAGGAGCAAACTGAGGAGAGACCTAATGCAGCTTTGGGTGATAGACCAAACTTAATACTGATGTTTCATTCAGGGTTTTTAAGTTCATGGGGTGTACCATAGGAGATGGACTATCCCTTTTGCCCTTTTCAAAAAGCTTACACAAATGTTTTCCCCAGCTCCTGCCTAAATAGGCTAAGTCTGGTTTGACCTCTTTTGTACATTTTCTTTTCCTTGTAATTATCTAAACTTCGTTAAATGTTTTTGCAATAGACAATCTGTACTCTGTGTATCAGTTTGTGAAATTCAGATCTGTCTCCTGCTTATTGTCACTCAGCTGGTGCCAGGGCAGGGAGACAGCCTGGTGGCCCGGCCCAACTCAATATAACACAACCTTTATTACATTTAGCCGAGAGACAAAAGGAAGGCTCACTGTCTACAGAAAGCAGCGCACAGTCTCGTGAGATGTTCAGGATTGTTAATGTAGTTACTCCTCCTTCAGTGGAGCCAAAGAGAAAGCGTGATGGACCGATGGAGGGAGAAAGTGTGTGTTCACGTCCCGTCATCCACCTTTTTCTCTTCTTTTTTCTTCCTTCCTCCTCACTGTCATTCCTTCACTCTCCTGTTCCCTTGTGAAGGACTCTTCTCCCTGCAAATGTAATCAGACTGCATGAATTAAAGCAATAATTCAATTTGTTTACAAAGCATCATTTATTCTCTGTCAGGCCAGCGCTCCGTTGACTATCCGTGGCTGGCCGACCCCCGACCTTTGCTGAAGTCACATGATGCATTTATTACATCGTTCAAAGAGCGACTTCCAGGCTATTATCAGGCGACAAGGGGCTAAAGATGCATGATGAGAATCCTATTATTCCAATCTGTCTAACAGAATGCAAAACCACATGACCTTATCAACAGACAGGGTGGATCATGTATAATGGTGCTTTAACAACGTCCGTTGGTGGTACTGAATATGAAAATGAGCATATAATAATAATGATTATTATAATGAATAATTAATTTTTCGCCACTGTAAGCCATTAATCTATCCTAGTAAAACATTTGATCTGCGCCATTCCTTTCATTCTATTCTTCTCCTGTAACGCTTACTGTGATTCAAAACCAGAGAAAGCAGGAGACTTTATCACAGAGAGAGGAGAAGAAAAGAAAAGACACAATCTTTTGTACTTGCAGGCTAAACTATTGTGACACTGGAAAATGGTAAGCAGTTTAGAATATTGCCAAACAAAAGAGCTTTTAATCAAAGTGCGTACCAGACCCTGCGGAGTGTAAAACACTCCCTCATCAAAAGGCCTATTATACACTTACTCACATCAAAGGCCTCCATGTTTCTTAATTGCCAGTTTCTTTTCTTATTCAATTATGTGATGCTTATGTTTTTATAAAGCTGATACAAAAAGAGCTCGGGTAACCAAATCAAAGGGGCTTCATTTATCATCTCTGTACAGCGATGTGTGTTCACCACATCAGTTTACATGTGTAAATGCATTTCTGCTGGGGTGTCTGGTATTGTACCCGCCCTCCGGATACCGAGATGATGCAAGGCAGGAGTGTTTCAGGAGAAATTAAACGGTATAAAACTAGCAGGTTTTGATAAAGCAATCACATTACTAACACACTTGAAAAGAACACATTATTTAGTTTCTTTGCTGACACCCCAGATTGAAAGTTGCATGTGCAGTGTAAGTGCATGGGGTCTAGGAGTTTTCCTAAAACTTTGCTATCCAACCACAACATAATCAGCATCTAAGTCTACGTGTGTCGTTCAGAAAAGTACTAAAGTCCCTTTGCAGAATTGCAAAATAAGCTAGGTGTAAATATGTAATTGCCAGTGCTTATTCTGAGATCTGAAATATTAGGGAGTAATATGGATTGCATTAAAATCCTGGTTGTTAGGGGTATCGGTTACACTGAAGACATGCAGAAAAATGTGCATTGTCTGCGAATCTGGCGGAGATGGAGTGGGTGAGATGAGGGGGGAGATAGAAGCAGGAGAGGGTGAGGAAATGGAGAGGAGGAAGAGGAGAGGAAGATGAAAATCTCTTAATGTCTTTCTGAGAACATAGACACATTATTTAAATCTCCATCACTTTTTAATGTAAATCTGATCAGGCTCTGTGCTGGACGAAAGAAGGGAACAGTGAAGCAGAGGTAGAAAAGGACAAACACACACGCGCACACACTGATTGACACAGAGCAGCTTCATTATATAACATTGTTAGGATTGAAACATTGATGCCATCATCTCAATTTATCCGTTCTTGAACACAAATGCAGCCAAAACACATGTGTGTGTGTCGGTATATATGGGTGCATGTGTAAGTTTGTATGTGTGTGTTTGTGTGCAATCTGATATCTGCCTCAGGCCCCATGGCCCTGGTCTGTCTGCATCCGAAAAGCAAACTCTGCAATTATGATGACCGCCCTGTCCTTTTCATTTCCCATCTCTGTCTCTCCCTCTGTGTCGCGGGCTCTCACACACTCTTTCCATCTCTTTGTCTCTTTTTCTCTCTTTAACCTGTTTTTCTCTCCTCTAAGGTAATACAATTCTCAATAGTAAGAGAATACCAGGATTAATACACATACAAGCTACGATATAAAGTCCTCTTTGCACCGATAACTCAAAAATAATTATCATGATTTTTACTTAATTTTGTACATACAGCCCGTTTTTGTTTTTGTAAAACAAAATTCTAGTGTCATATTTATAATAGTAATATTATAATCATGTTTTCATTTTATATTATACAAAATAAAAATGTAAATTTGAGCTGACGGCTAAAAACATATTATATGCAATGGTGAATTACCTACATTGACTAATTTATTATATTATACTTTATTCAGGCGCTTCAATTTGATTCTAATTTTACTACATTTATTTGACAAACACAGTGAATAGTTACATCGGAGATTAGAAATGTAACAAGAATGAGCATATACAAAAATGCGTTACTGTACGGTAAATTAAAATACAAAGCATGATATTAAGAAGGAGAAATTGCGTAACTTTTAAACAAATATATTTTAAAAAATTGCGCTATTCATAATAATTTTATATAAAATGTTACACTCCTGTTTTTTCTGCAAAAGGAGTACTTGTGTTTAATTTAAAACACACATTTTTGCTCATTCTTACCAGTACATTTTCAAGTCATAATTGAAAAATGTTATTATGTGCTAATATTAGCTCGACTGGTTACCTGTAATTATTTCCCCTTTTGTTTGTCCTCCTCCTCCTTTGTGTTTTTATCAGCATGCTCAGTGTTTCTCTGCAGCCTCTACATGAGTCCTTGTCAGGTCTGAGTGAGCGATTAACTCATTGAAGTGCTTACTAATTAATGTGTTTCATTAATTAGACTCATTAATGCGGTGTTTACCAACATGGCCTGCCATAGCCTTAGTACGTCACTGAACAGAAATGTCAGCAAGTACTTAACCGACGCCTAGCCTTTTGTGTGTGTGTGTGTGTGTGTGTGTGTGAGATTGAGAGAGGGAGAGAGGTGCCTCTGATGTCCGTGTTAAGAGTATCAGCTTCATTCACCATGTTTCTCATCTGGAAAATCATCCCATGTCCTTCCTTCACCTTTCCCATATCTGCCCCTGCGATTGCTTGATTTGTAACTTGATTTCAGGAAAGGGAAAACCTGTAGATTATCCAGCTTTCATTAGGGGGGAAAAACCCAGTCCGTTTCAAGGAAAGAAGAAATCAATTTAATACAGACTTAACTGGAGGAAATTGCATATTCTGCCTGTACTGTATGTGCTGAACAGGCACTTTCTCTTCCTCACCAGAGACCTGCCTCCCTATTAATTGCAGTGTGTGTGCATGTCAGTGAGTAAGTGGATGTGTGTGTGTGCGCGTGCATTTGTTTGTTTGTGTGCATTCATTTGAGTGTTTGAATGCATGTTTCCCGAGTGTGTATTCAGTCTCTTAGTCTGTGTGTGGAGGTCAATGCTCAGACCTGTGGTAGGGCACACAGCCAGATGTGTCTGTTTCTTTATTTGCGGCGTACATGTGCGTTCATGGCACGTGGTGTGTGTCCATACTTCTTTGTTGGTGTATGCCGCCTGCATAAGCACAAGTGCATGTGACTTAGCCAGGTGGAGAGGAGATTGGTTGGTATTTATGAACAAACGTCATAATTGTGACAGGATGATATACGACCAGAACATCCCACAGTTTCCCCCCTCCTTCCCTTTTCTCTTTCTCTTTCGCTAAAAATATATATCTATGATAAAATACGGTCTTAAAAGCTGATGACCAATTTAGTGTGGCGTGTTGCGGACAAGGTCACAGAGATCTGAGTTCCTGTGTTCCTCCCTCGGAGGCCTGTTCTAATCTACAGAGCAAGAAGAGGGGCTCAAAGTCATTTCTCTAATTGCTTTTATAAGGTGCCCTTTTCACATGGCGTCTTTCCTGCTCATTCACTTTCACCGCCATTACAACACCTTACCTCCGCACCTGCTGGTTTAAATGCAGCCATGTAATATTGCTGACGCCTCACATTGATATCAGGTATTTGTAGGGAGCAATAGTAACCAAATCAACCTATAGAAGTAGTACACTCTTCTGTCTTCCCCTTCTCTTTCTCTTTGACCATCCTTCTCCATGCCTGAGGAGTTAACCTGGGCTGGCTGCAGGCTAAGTGTTTTGTATATATGGGGGTACTTTTGATTTCTTAAGTGTTGTCCCTGCATTGGTGATCTATAAGGGGAGCTGAGCTGGGGAAGGGGCAGCACGAGGTGACTGAAGATGGAAACAGGGGTTAAAGTGGGAGAGGGAAGGCAGAGAAGGATATGGGGAGAGGGGGATGAGATTGAGCCTAGTGCATTAAGACAGTGTATTATTTGGCGGTTCCACTTGCCTGCGTCCATTAGGGGTGGCTGCTATGCTATTAAAGGGGTCAGCGAAGTGTGTGTACCTGTGTGTGCGTGTGTGAGTACGCCTACATGTGTGTGGTTTTAAGAGTTAGTAGAGTGGTCCAGTGTCTTATTGAACAGGATGGGGCTCCCCAGCTCTAATACCTCTTCATTTTATTGGATTGGATGGCCCCAGTTCTAATTGTATTAGGGATCTTCCCTCTCCGTCCATCCACTCTGTCTCCACAGCTGAAGTGACCACATGTCATCCCCCAACACACGTGGAAAACACCAGGAGAGCCGAGGGGGACCTCTGCAGAGGCCGACTTCTGCCTCTCACAAAACTCTTTCCTCTCCACCCTTTCCGCTTGTTTCCTCCTTCCTTCTTCCCCTCCTCCTGATGAAAGTCACAAAGGTCATTGTCATGTGACAGACAGCTGTTCTCTTGGGTTGAGCGGGTGGAAGGCAGCGGCAGGAGCGGAGAGATCTAATGGCCATGCTACAATCATGGTGACCTTGCCACTTTCTGTCCTGTACACAATGCTCTTTTTGTGGGTGCCCGGTTATGAAGATGGACACACAGTCGCCTTAGTTTTTAGTTTTCAAGCCGTAAAGCCTATTTACGCGTGTGTTTCCTAAATAATTAGCCTTTTGCGTTCAGATGGAGCGATAGGTTGTGTGTAGCTGGGGGCAGTAAGCTCTGTCACCCCGAGCCGGGCTCTGTGCTGTTGCACACTCAGCGATTACTCCAGAGTTAACCAGAGAGGCTTCGCTGCCTCTCACTTTTCCTTCGCCCTTGAAGAGACCAGGAGTTGTCAGGGTCCTCATAAAAACCCTGAACGATTGCGTCCGTGCGTTCTTCCTCTCTTTTTCTACCCTTTTTTTCCTCTTCTCCTTCCAAAACCTGGCCATCTGTCTAATTGTTCACCTCCATCGCTTTAATGCTTTTTACATGCTTTTTCCCCCCTCTTTCCAGGCAATAAACTTTATTTTCTTCGCAAGACTTCAATCTGCAGGGGGAGGGTAGACGGGCAGGCTGCTCACCTTCTCCCTGCTGGATTTGCTCCAGTGGCCCCCCTTCAACCCCCCTCTATCCTCCCTCTGGTCTCCCATTACTCCATCCCTTCTTCCCTTTTCCCCCCTGTCTCTATAGAAGGGGATATGTGTTCGTCAAGCTGACACCTGCTCTCATCTTCTCTGCTGGTCATACACTCATGGAGGGCTTCCCTGTTGAGGAGGCCTTACACTGACCTCTTAATTACCTCACTGCTGCCTGCTCTGACCTTGTTTCGAAGTAATGAGTAGTATTTCTTTCTGTAAAACTCAATTATCCATTTCATGAGAACAACTTTTTTTCTACACATAAAGTTTTCCAGATATATAGTACGTCTTGCTCCTACACGTGTTTGAATACTTGGTGGAAAAAGATTCACAGCCTACACACCGTTCACTTTACCTGCATTTCTGTGTATGTGTACTGTGTAAAAGTGGGAGTGTGAGTGCTGCACATACAAGTCATTAAATGAGACAGTTGTCTCCTCTCACCTGTGATTACTGCTGTGTGCAGATCATATAAGCAGGTACCCTATAATCATATCTGTAATAGCCATAATCAGCCCTTTAATGCTTTGTAATAGCATCCATATAATGGTATAGAGTAGCATCAAGAGAATAATTCAGGCATAGATAATGGTGTGATAGCGTGGTTTTACCCTTGAGTCACAACACTGCATTTGTTGTGTGTGTGTGTGTGTGTGTGTGTGTGTGTGTGTGTGTGTGTGTGTGTGTGTGTGTGTGTGTGTGTGTGTGTGTGTGTGTGTGTGTGTGTGTGTGTTTGT
>NW_011364548.1:468424-473026 GCF_000735185.1 Notothenia coriiceps
CTGTGTCCCTCGCCCCCCCCCTCTCTTCCCCGGGGATCCAAACACCCCCCCTCTCTTCCGGACACGAACGATTTCCCAGGCACACTCCTACCACACGTTTTCCTAGCTACCCTACCTTAGCCCCGACACCCTATCCGTTTCACCAGCTACGTCCGCAATCCCCCCCCACCACCCCCCCCCCCCCTGAGTTCCCCGAACTTCTCCCAGACGCTCCTCCGACCCGAGAACAACGAGGGTCTCAACAAACACTAAATATTGGGGTGGTGGCTTTCCCTAGAGGTGAGGGAAGGCGGATGAGGAATCGAAAAAAAGGAAGGCGAGGGGGAAGAGGGGAAAAAAAATTACAAAACTATCAAGGATTCAGTCGAAGACCCTTTCCCCCCCTTTCTCCCACCTACTTACCTCCCCGGAGAGGAGAGCTCGGTGTCCGACAATGTACTCACGTCGTCTACACCTACTCCCGCACTACACTCTCTCTCTTTCCTGGTCCGACCAACTTGTGATAAGGCGGACTAAGGTCGAGAGTCGAAAAAATTTGTAAATTTGACAACGAGGGAGAGACCCGGAGAGTCAACCTCCTTTCTTTATATCTACACAAATTCCCGGGCGGTTTCTTTTTCCTTGAGCCTCTAACTTTGGGTCTGGAGTTCCAGCTGAGTAAAAGGATAAACTACATATGGTCTTTGTAGTCTTCACTAAAACTTTTTCCGTCTTCAAAGAGCGATTTACAATTGACAAAGTTTGTTCAAACTAGTAAGTGTGCCTTGTCTTTAAGGTTTTGATATTTCGAGTTGAAAAGCAGTCAAAACTTCAGTTGAACTACTACCGAGATGTACCAATTTTACAAACGCGAACGCTTTGACAACTCGTCGGTCAGACTCTCGCAACCTTATTTCGCTCAGGACACAGAGACTTTTCTTCTCCCGGTGCTACATTCACACTCGCTCCAGGCTCAGCGCTGCCACTCAACCACAACACAGCCATTTAACACATGCCCCCTTCATACGGCTCCTCGCTCAGCCTGCAAACCACAGCAAAGAATTTCACAATCGCACCACAAAGCGCAGAAACTGGAAACCTGGCAGATACAGCTGCTCTTTAGGTGAGCAGACAGCCTTAAGCGCACATTGGTGTAAGCCGCAGCGTCTTTAAAAAGATGCACGTTTTTTTAATTGCAGCTCATAGTTGTGGCGTGAGCAGTAATGCTGATTCAGATTTCAAAAAGGGTCATTTTATATGCAAAGATTTTTAAACGCACGGAACTTGAGCGCAACGTGCTGAATACAGCTTACTTTACATCTCTTGCCAACAACAAGAAACTACAGTACAGCAATAATTGGTGCTTCTATATGCCACGTCAAACCCTTAGCAAGTTATCCTGCATTAAGGAAGTGCATGATTAGACTTATTTGCCCTCTCACACCAAGTGAAATAATTGTCATTCATCTCTTTGTGTCTGCTTAACTCTGCGCACTGCTTTCTGCACGTCAGGAATGTACGAAAAACAGCTTTAAATGAAGTTGTTTCATTCGAGTTGTTTATTGTAAAATTCTTGTAAATAGTTTTTGGAAAATGTGGGTTTACGAGTAGTTTAGTTTTAGAGCTAAAGCCCTGTTTTTCTATGAACTTGCCAAGTAAATCATAACACAACCCTGAACATTTTTGATGATCAGTTAACAAACTAAAACAAAGTAAACAAGACAACTTTGAAGATCTAGGAAAGCCTTTTTTTCAGCCTTGATGAAGCTAGCCAAACTGTTTCCCCAGGCTTTCAGAGAAATTTGTCCTAATGACCGGTATATAGTGATCGTATCGTCGTTCTCTACACCGATAAGGGAAATATAGCCCTAAAGATGGTGCTTTTGGAGAAACGTAGATGATACCAGCTGGTAACATATGGCCGATATGCTCTGGGGTTCTATAGTCTGGATCAACGCCAATGTTGTACCCTGGGACTGAGCGTGGTTCACATCCAGTGCAGCTGTACAGCTCTGGGCAGAGCCACTTGTTGTCAAAGACAGCAGTTGTTCTGCTAGTTCATCGTGTTTCTCACACTTTGTTAACCCAAATCCGGTTATGTGTGTTGCTTCTGTTTTCAATCAACAAAATATTAGTTGGGGGTCAGTTGATGACATGGTGCCAGATGGGCTTCACTGTTATCTTGTGACCAAATGTTCATGTCACAGAGAAAAAAAACTAAAACGCTTTAGCTGAGCGAGAAGTACACAAAGTGAAAACATGCAAGAAAGGGTTTACACCAAATTGCAAACATGCCAATATGGAGCTCACACCCAAGACAAGGGAACAATGAAGGCTTTTTTTAGATTACAGCAGTTGAGTATACTGATTATTGCCACAAAACATGAACTCCTGAATGTATACCACTGTTGTAGCACAGTAAATCAAAAACTTCAAAGAAGTCAGTGTAGGGTTTGGAAAGGTGAAAAATGTTGGGAAAAAAGACACTGAAAGGCGCCTGAATTATTGTCTACTTAGCATTTTTTATTGTTTGAAGAAGTAGAAAGTAGGGCTTTAAGACTAAACCCCATATTGACCAATGATAGCTGATGTAATATATATCAACTGAAACAAAAAAATCATGAATCGGCAACAATCTTGATAATCTAATTATCTCAATATTTCAAGTGAAAGACCAAACAATTAATCCAATAAAGAATTGTGTGGTAAAAAATCAATAATGAAGAAAATGTGGGTTGCAGCTCTATTACCTCATTCACACCAACGCAACTCCGGTTCAAGCTCCGTGCTAGAGCTTTTCAGGTTCAGAACCGGTTCTTCGGTTTAGCTCCGGCTCTTTTCACACCGCCCAGAGTCCGACTGGTGCTGCGTCATTGCGTCATCGTTTGCGTCATGACGTAACCGTTCACGTGCCTGCTTCATAAAGCCAAACCACGCGAAAACCCCTCACAGCTCACACCGACAACAACAATGGCCGATTGTGTTGAAGCGCTACTCGTTTTGGTTTTGCTCTGTCGAAACGAAAAGGGACGACTTTACTACCAACTTTACAGTCGTTACATGCTACATTCAAAACTGCTTTACAATCGTAATAGTCATCTTCAACGACGATTCCGATTCCCCCTGCCCCCGCCTCGACGTAAGCGTGACGCATGCGGTGCTTTTACTCTGGCCGGACAATTTTTTGGTGCTTGAAACGAACCGGATTCCGGAGCTAAGAGGCTGCTCCGCTGCGGTGTGAACAGGAAAACCCGGTGCTTTTCAAGCTCAAGCTCCGAACCGGCCCTGAAACACCGTTGGAATGAGGTAAGAGAGGTCCCTGAACGCACCACAGAGAGGTCCCTGAACGCACCACAGAGACTGCATTCACTTTCAGTTCAGAGGAAACAATGATCAGCTGTTCTGAGATAAAGCTCTATTTCTTATCTGCCTCGGTCCTTTTGAGCCCCAGATGTTATTCTTTATAAAGCGTTCTGAGCAGCAGGAAAAGCGCTATATAAATAACATGTATTATTATTATTGTTATTATTGTTATTATTATTGTTGTTTTGAGGTCAACGGTGATTGATATGTCTCTCAGGTCATGTCGGGGGGGCGGGAGGTGCAGCTTCCCCTCCAGCAGGTGGCGCCCTCCCTGACCACGCCCCTCTCCGTGGTCCCGCCCCCTAACCGGCAGGCCAATCCCTGGCCTCCGAGCGACCCCGCCTCCTCTCAAGGTAAACTGCGCTGTGATATCAGCCGGATGTGATTCAATGAAGGTGTTCACGTCCCCCCCTCTGTATTAACGCCCCACTCCCTCTGTGTTCAGGTTCTCCTGCAGGGTTCCTCCCGCTCCACGGGGGGTTCAGGGACCACTTTGTGGAACCGCCAGAACCCAAATACTGCTGCGAGGCCTGCAGGCTGGTTCTGTGCCAGCCGAGGCAGACGGAGTGCGGACATCGGTTCTGCCAGAGCTGCATCAGTGACCTCCTGAGGTACTAAATATTCTTCAGGGTTAACTTCAGGGTTAGAGAGGTAACTTCAGGTTAACTCTGGGTTAGAGAGGTAACTTCAGGTTAACTCTGGGTTAGAGAGGTAACTTCAGGGTTAACTCTGGGTTAGAGAGGTAACTTCAGGTTAACTATGGGTTAGAGAGGTAACTTCAGGGTTAACTCTGGGTTAGAGAGGTAACTTCAGGTTAACTCTTGGTTAGAGAGGTAACTTCAGGGTTAACTCTCGGTTAGAGAGGTAACTTCAGGGTTAACTCTGGGTTAGAGAGGTAACTTCAGGGTTAACTCTGGGTTAGAGAGGTAACTTCAGGTTAACTCTGGGTTAGAGAGGTAACTTCAGGTTAACTCTGGGTTAGAGAGGTAACTTCAGGTTAACTCTGGGTTAGAGAGGTAACTTCAGGTTAACTCTGGGTTAGAGAGGTAACTTCAGGTTAACTCTGGGTTAGAGAGGTAACTTCAGGGTTAACTCTGGGTTAGAGAGGTAACTTCAGGGTTAACTCTGGGTTAGAGAGGTAACTTCAGGTTAACTCTGGGTTAGAGAGGTAACTTCAGGTTAACTCTGGGTTAGAGAGGTAACTTCAGGTTAACTCTGGGTTAGAGAGGTAACTTCAGGTTAACTCTGAGTTAGAGAGGT
>NW_011364549.1:0-4494 GCF_000735185.1 Notothenia coriiceps
AGAGAAGAGAGAGAGAGAGTAGTACTACGTTATAATAGTATAGTGTATACGTAGTATTACTAGTAGTTAGTAGTAGTGTGTGTGTGTGTGTGTGTGTGTGTGTGTGTGTGTGTGTGTGTGTGTGTGTGTGTGTGTGTGTGTGTGTGTGTGTGTGTGTGTGTGAGAGAGAGCAATAACCCCCGCTGGGTTTGTACAGCTGCAGATAAACGACGGATGGCTTCAGATACCGCGCTCATACTGAATATAAAAACAGGCTGAATACACAGTGAGGAGCTGCTAGTCCTGCACCTCTCATCTTTCCCACTGTGAGTGTTGAACACTGACAGACAGATGTTTGCTGAGGATCTGCTTAGTGTGTGTCCCCTCTCACTGCAGGGGGTCCATGTTTGGTCTGAAGCGGCAGCTCGTTCTGAAAATACACTAATGTCCGGAGGAGAGGGAAACTCTGAAGTGATATTTAAGATAAGCAGTTCTGAGCACAATATGTTTCTGTGTTAAGATAAGGAAACATAAGAGAAGATTGACTTTATTAATCCCAACTTGGGAAATGTTTTCGTTGCAGCAGCATAAAACAAAAAAGCCATTGCACATAATAACAAATTAAAAGATTAGAAATAAACAATTATAAATATAAACAGCACAAAATAGAAATACAAGTAAACCAGCATTAGAGAGTAAGAACACATATTTACAGATGACCGTGAAGATTAACAGTCTATAAACAGTCTGATAAATAAAAACACTATTGAAGGGAAATTATGATGAATTAAAGTGGACATATCATGCTATATTTGAACAATATATTGTAGGGCCATACCTATATAAAGTATATGAATATAGTTATTTTTTCAAAATACCAAAACGATCCTGCATTTCAGCTATGCCTCATTTCGCTCTTTCCAGCGCTGTTTTTGCAGGGGGCTGATTCTGTGAGCTGCAGCTGACCACGCCCCCTGTAGCTGACCACGCCCCCTGTATCTGACCACGCCCCCTGTAGCTGACCACGCCCCTTGCAGCTGACCACGGCCCCCTGCAGGAGAGGGGAGCGTGCTCTGAGATCAGCTGCTAGGCTGCAGCGGGGAGAAGAGGGGGACAAAAAGAGATCTCCGTCCTCCGTGTTTTATTCTTATAGAAGTAAGAAGAGAAGTAACGGGGCAGAAGCCCTCCTTTCTACGCAGCGGTCCAGACATAGACATCAGACGGCGACACATATTCAGAGTGCAGTTCCTTTGGCATTAGGGCAGGGATATCTAGATACTTCCCAAGGTTTGACATCATGAATTGTGCTACTTTTAAAGCAAGCAACGATGTTTTCAAATCTGTAATCAAAAAGGTCCGCAAAAACGCTATGGAAGCAGTTCCTGCTGTTGCTACGTAGTTCAAACGGTAACAACAGACCATTTTTCTTAACGGATCAAGAAAGAGAAAGGAAATTAGGTTAAAAGGCGGAATGCTGGACGTCAGATAAATCCCCAGAAGGAGGCAGAGAGGAAGTAAACACTAACAGGAACACGGTATGGGCTCTGCAGTTTTTAAGGACTTGTTAGTGGATCAGAAACTGAACAGAGTGGGACAGTGCTGCCAGAAAGTTGTTGTCGCAGTTCCAGCCGTTGGAGTTTTTTTTTTCAGCGGAAGAAATACGATCATTTTTTTAATCGTTTCACTTAAATGAGGGGTTGGTAATTTTGGAGAAACCAGCTCGAGTGCGCTAGAATTAGAAAATTACACAGCCGGAAGAAATCTGCCCCTTCCTCACAGAGCCCCTCCTCCAACACACACGAACGCGCACATGATCAATGAGGGCACGAGATAAGTTTGTGCCCAGATGGAAGGCTGACAGGCAGGTAGGCCATCCAGTTACTTTAGCCGGCTCAGGTGATTGGTCGTGCTTTTTACAGCGCCACGGCTTCCACTGATGAGATTTTGTATGGATTTGTTGTCAAAGCACTTCAGATATTCATTTCTATCGGGATGTTAAGAGCATTCCATGGAATATAACAAAGTGTATCTCGAGCCGGTTTCTCAAACTTACCTACCCCACCTTTAATGTTGGGAGTCGATTCCTTAATTTGTTATCTGGCCGTGTAATAAGTGGGATAATATGCAGCGAGGCGGTCATTATGGGGAAAAGAACACCCGACAGGCGGATCAGGGAGCTTGAATCAGCATGAAGGGTGTAGAACATGTGCCTCGCTGCACATTACCCCTTACTTAGTAACTTTAAGAATGGGTTTCATTCATCAGGAAACCAATATGACATGAAAAAGAGCTGCTGTCTCCTGACCTGCTGTCCAAGATAAATCAACACTTCCTGTCTGTCCGTCCTCAGTCCACTCCCCCTCAGTACAAGGTCCAGGACATGAAGGTTCCCACCGCGCTGTTTTCAGGGGGACACGATACGCTGGCGGACCCCAAAGATGTGGCCGTCCTCCTCACTCAGGTCAGACTCTCTCTCCTTCACAATGAAGGCTTTATACCAGGGAAACAATAAAGAGCAGAATAAACCCCATCATTGTTATTCTGAAAGGGTTTCAATATTAAACATTTATTTATTATCTTATTTATATATTACACATCACACTGTACATTTTACATTTATATTCAATCTAATATGTAATATTCCATTCCTCTCATACTTCTGTATATAATATCCTGCTTCATATTCTGTTACAGCACATCTGGAATTCAACATTTTATTTATATTAAGATGTTTACATTTTGGATTGTTTATTTCTTTTAATTGTTATCGTACAATGCCAAAAGCTTCCCAAATTGGGATCAATAAAGTACTTCTGATGTTATCTTCTGATCTCCTCATGGCGTCCTGCAGGTGTCTAACCTGGTGTTCCATAAGCACATCGAGCACTGGGACCATCTGGACTTCATTTGGGGTCTGGACGCTCCGGAGCAGATGTTCCCGTCCATCCTGAAGCTGCTGCAGCAGGACCGCCACTAGAGGGCACCACGCCGAGTGTGTGAGGGCCTGTTCACGTCTGCAGCACAGCGTGGGGACCACTGGACTTTACACCAGCAGCAGGACCTCTAAAGGTTTCAATGAGGAAAGTGTGTGTGTGTGTGTGTGTGTGTGTGTGTGTGTGTGTGTGTGTGTGTGTGCGTGTGTGCGCGTGTGCGCGTGTGGTGTGTGTGTGTGTGTGTGTGCGTGTGTGTTTTAAGCAGGGCTCTACCTATAGACCTTTTTTAACATGTTTTAGTCTGTGCTAATCTTTGAGATGAGTCGTCGGTCTATGAAGTGTCAGAAAGGGTTGAATCTGAATATGATATTGATTAATGATCAGAATAATAGGATTGAATGTATAACTGAAAATGAAACTGTGACGTCTATTCTGTTTTACAGCAAATTGAACCAGCCAACAATATAACAAATACATATCTCTATCAGCTCTTACATGTTACTGCATGAATAATAAGCACATTTGATAAAGTATAAAAAGCCCATTTAGCTTTTTAGTGAGTACTTTTATATTTTGAACACATTTCTTTATTATACTTGTAATGCAGGATTTATACTCAAAGCTTTCTAACATGCAGTATAAGTGGTTAAAGAAAGACGTTCCCATCAGCCTTCACTGTGTTCTATGTCTACTGCGCGTTAGCACGCGTTAGCTTGCTGTTAGCATGCAGTCGGTGTTCACCTGTTGAAACACCTGGACTGTTACCTCAGAAAACATCTGTGTACCTCTTTAAAGTGTCTGACCTGCAGGAAGTCACATGTTCATATGTTATCCTTTCAACCTGTGTGCACAACGCTTATCCTGCTGCCAATCAGGAGGAACCACCGCATCCAATCAGGAGCCTTGTAGGGGGCG
Organism: Notothenia coriiceps; assembly: GCF_000735185.1. Taxonomy (NCBI): domain Eukaryota; kingdom Metazoa; phylum Chordata; class Actinopteri; order Perciformes; family Nototheniidae; genus Notothenia; species Notothenia coriiceps. The sequence continues at coordinate 3,828 of NW_011364549.1, forward strand.
GGGCTTCACTTTGACCGTCTTTTTATTTTAATTTCTGACATTTTCTAATCTGTTAAATGTGAACAATAATAAATCATAACAACAACACACTCTTTAAATGTTTTATTTAATTATTTAAGAGAATTACAAATGTATAAATTGATCTGTATGTTACATCTTATCTACAAACAGAGTTAAGAACAAATGACCATATCTTCTAAAAGGGTTAAATTATCTTTGTTCTCAAAGTAATGATGAACCTGTCAGTTGGATGTAGAAAAGTCAGAATCAATAAAGATGCTTTTATTTTAAAGGAAATTCAGATTGAACATGGTAAAAAAATGTAAATGATTGTGTCTGTCCAAAAATAAAACATGACTTATAGTGAAGACTAACCTTGGATGAAGGTAAGGCAGACTAAAAGCTTTAGGAATCCAAACTATAACATATAATAAGTACCCTGTATTAAGATGAATGCAAAACAAGTGAAGTTTGACCTTTTTAGAGAGGTTTAGAAAGAAAACCCTCTTCTGGGGTCATTTGGGTGGATCTCCATTTCTCTGGAACCCATCGGTCGACTTGACATCTATAGCTACAAATGGTTCGTATCGTCAGGTAGCTGAGTTCCTTCCTGTTAAGTGGGTACGACACATTCAGAGGTTGTTAAATGTTAAGAAGGGTTAAGTTG
>NW_011364550.1:0-2752 GCF_000735185.1 Notothenia coriiceps
AAAACTTGTATTTGTATTGTTATTATTTTTAAAGTAAAGTAACTTGTTACTTTTATAATTTAGTAACTAATAAAGTAAATAGTTACTTTTTTGAGAGCAGTAACTATAACTATTACTAGTTACTTTTTTAAAGTAACTTGCCCAACACTGCTCGCTACAGGGTGTACTCTGAGGGTTTGTGACTGCAGACCGTTCACATGCAGAAAAAGCTTCATAACACACAAGGGGACGGGTAAGAACCAGAAAAGCAGACCTTTACTATAAGAACACATGACGGGTTTGAATGCAGAACGGTACGTCCACACAGCAGCTTTAAAAAAATCTTCCAACGCTTCCAACGCTTCTCTGCCCTCTGGCTTTGAATGGGATTGGCGTCACTTTGCCTCGCTTTTCGCCGAACTGCATTGTGGGGAAGCGAAGCGAAGATTTACAGGATTTTCAGGATTCAAAAGTTGAGCAATGTTTAACTTTTGAAGCTGAGCTGGAAGCGTCAGCCAATCAAATCCCGTTTATGCAAATCTGACAGTACAAGCGCTAGCCAATCAAACCGCGTGCAAGCTGGGAGAGCATGACCGCAGTTCATTTCCTCATATTCCAAACGAGAAATTACGGTAGCAAATCACCCGGTTCTTTACGACCAGAACTATTTACCGGGATAAATTTCTCGTTTGGAATATGAGGAAATGAACTGCGGTCATGCTCTCCCAGNTGAGGAAGAGGAGAGGAAACGAGCACTAGTGTGAGGTCAATGTGTGAGGAAGAGGAGAGGAAACGAGCACTAGTGTGAGGTCAATATGTGAGGAAGAGGAGAGGAAACGAGCACTAGTGTGAGGTCAATGTGTGAGGAAGAGGACACCAAGACGTACAGAAGCTAGCATTTCCCTGCTTCCCTCACATCCAATGGGATTGCTCCATTGGATTTTGGATTATAATCTCTCAAAATTGGCGCCCAACGTTTTATTTTTTCAACGGTAACAAAAGAACAATTATGTTTCCATTAAGACCTCGCTCTAAAGTCCTCAACGAAAGATAGATTGATTTACAGCAGCTAGCATCTCCCCCTTGGATTTTGGATTATAGCAGAAAATAATCTCCGAAAATTGGCGCCAAACGTGTTATTTTTCAAGGTTCAAAGGGTGGATAATAATACAAAAAGAAAAAGCATGAAGCTGCATAATCCTATCCCATAATGCACCTGTGCAAACACAACAATATGAGGTTTGCAGCTTTCAGCAAGCGAACATTATTAATCTAAATTCAGCCATTTTCCTTCCTTTCTGTGGTCCATCACATGCTAACACTTTATATTAAGGTGCACGTATCCACCATCAACTAGTTGTTGATTAGCATGCTTGTTAGCAGTATACTGGCTCTTTATTAGTCAGTATCAAACACTTATTAATACCTTATTCTGCATGACCATATTCTACAAGTACTAAACCATTAGTTGAGAGTTTTTCCTCAATAACCCTCTAATTAGTGCTGATTTATTGCAAGTAAGGAAGTTGTTGTGCATGAGTCTTAATCTGCTCAATATGCAGCAGCAGTAAATAGTAATTCTCCAATAATAACACCGAACAAATATATTCTTATGTATCAAGACATGAAACTAAAGTGTGTCAAAATAACTCAAAAATAGGTTTTCTAACTCAGAATATGTTCTTTATTTTAAAGTGAAGTCTTGTTCATGAGCTAATAGTTTGTCTCTAATGAACAACTAGTTGATGGTGAATAAGTGTACCTTAATATTTTAGGCACTTTGAGACCATGAGTTTGACTCGAGAAGACGGGGGAATGCTTCCTAAGAATCACCTTTAACTTCTATCCGTTATTCGAACCATTTAAACGGCATCATATATTCACAGGATCTCAGGTAATAGAAGCGCTTTTTTAACGGCATCATAAAACTGACAATATACCCCAGCAGTGTTTTATGGATATAGAACAACTTCACATTATAATTACATCCCCAAAATAAATCTCTGGGAGCAGAGTGTGGATAGCATCTAACAAAAACTACCATTATAAGAAGAGAAGAGTTCCTCGTTACACCAGCAGCGTTTTAAATCTCTGCACTGGAAACAATGCTCTCCAGAAACAAGTTAAACAATAATGAAAACAAAGAGTTTTCACTTGAAATAAGTCCAAAACTCTGCAAGTGAAAATGAGTTGGGTGAGATCTCTTGAAATAAGAAGAGATATTTAGATCAATCAGACTGTAATTAGCACGAGAACTCATTTTAAACTATATATTACACTTGAAGTGATCGTTATACCTGTGCAATTAGCATCCAGAGAAGCTCAATCAGTGCTAATGAGTGAGTGATTGGTGAAATTAGCTGCAGTGATGACGGGAGGGTTATTCAAAGGAAGATGTCAACATTATGAATAAAGAAAAGGTGCTCGATTTCTGTCGGGTTGAAGCAATTTCAGAATATTTAAAAAAGAAACTGGGTAGCTTAGTATACAGTTCCGGTACGTCCACACAGCAGCTTTGAAAAAATCTTGAAAATCTTGGAGCTGGGCGTGTCTGAGAGCTTGGGGATTTTTCACGAGCAACGCGACCAACAACCAATCACATGAATCTCCCGCCCCCGACATACAAAGCAAAAAACCCCGGGTATTTTATGCGAGCAATATATATATATATTTATAAAACGGACAAGTCAAATCAAGCAATCTGATTGGTTCTTAGCCGTGATATACTGAGCGTATACCACGGGTAGAATGTAAGTTACTTTTCACAACAAGT
>NW_011364551.1:0-1699 GCF_000735185.1 Notothenia coriiceps
ACAGGTGAGAGACAGACAGGTGAGAGAGAGAGACAGATGAGAGAGAGACAGGTGAGAGAGAGACAGGAGAGAGACATACAGGTGAGAGACAGACAGGTGAGAGAGAGAGACAGATGAGAGAGAGACAGGTGAGAGACAGAGACAGGTGAGAGACAGACAGGTGAGAGAGAGACAGGTGAGAGACAGACAGGTGAGAGAGAGACAGGTGAGAGACAGACAGGTGAGAGACAGACAGGTGAGAGACAGACAGGTGAGTAACAGGCAAGTGAAAAACGGACAGGTGAGAGACAGACAGGTGAGAGACAGACAGGTGACAGACAGACAGACAGGTGAGAGAGAGACAGAGAGACAGGTGAGAGACAGACAGGAGAGAAACGGACAGGTGAGAGAGAGACAGGTGAGAGAGAGACAGGTGAGAGAGGGACAGGTGAGAGACAGACAGGTGAGAGACAGACAGGTGAGGGACAGGTGAGAGACAGACAGGTGACTGTACAGTATTGTACATTAGAGAAACTAAAAGACTAGAAATAAACAATCCAAAATGTAAACATCTCAAATAGAAATAAAATAGCATTAAAAAAGTAGAAATGTTGAAATACAAATATACAGTAACTACGCAGTGCAATAATATTAATAAAGATATTGAACACAGGGTTATTGCTTGGAAAGTACAGTGTCGTATAGAAATGGAAAATAATGGGATTGTTTACAACAAGCAGAGATTTACCAGAAACGTGGGGACCACTTCACAATAAGACTACCTATATAAAGGATACATAAAGGGTTCATAAATAGGTTATGAATTAGGTTGTAAACACTTTATTAATCATTAAGAACCATTTATAAACAAGTTCTAACATAGTTTTCATATATCAACACAGGCTCAGTATTTGGCAAGATGACTAAGCCTTATATTGGCTACTTAGCAGGGCCGGCCCTAGACTTTTGAGGGCCCTAAGCGAGCTTAACACACAACACAGAACCAACTTTTGTCTTAAGATGTTAGCATAAGCACACTTTGTATAAATAAGTATGTAAACACCGTAGACCTAACCTCCTCTAGGGGGGTCCTCACCTCCTCTAAGGGGGTCCTAACCTCCTCTAGGGGGGTCCGGAGGCATGCTCCCCCGGGAAGATTAAAAAAATATATATTGACGTTAAAAGCATCAATCTGGTGCACTTTGAGAGCACCATGAAGAGATCTATGGATACATCTCTCAACACCCATATGAAACAGAACTGTGAACAGATCTTTCTTTATGGATATTTTACAAATCAATTAAACTGTATTCTTGTTTTGTCATATAGTATTTCATAACTGTTTTTCATTTATTCTCTCTGGCTGTCCATCTCATAATGTTCACATAGAAACTTGCTGTCAATAGGAATATCATTCAGAAGAATTATAATTTCATGCAAAAATTTTGCATGAAATTATAATTCTTCTGAATGATATTCCTATTGACAGCAAGTTTCTATGTGAACATTATGAGATGGACAGCCAGAGAGAATAAATGAAAANAAATTGCAATACCCATAAGGAGCTGTACACATGCCGCAGTTTTTTCGTGGCTGTGTCTTTAGTTGAAAGCCCAGTGGCGATCTGTTCATCTGTCATACTGATCATACAGTCAATAACGTTGTTGTTATCTTCTGGTTAGCTAGCTATGCTAACGAATATAAGAAGCTTTTTCTCCAA
>NW_011364552.1:0-591 GCF_000735185.1 Notothenia coriiceps
TTTTTAAGCAGGTTATTGACATGAAGTTTAAAAGAGAGACAATCATCAAGCCAGATACCAAGGTATTTGTAACAGGCAACAACTTCAAGTTTTGTTCCTTGCGTAGATACAATATCTAAAACCGGCTCTGGTGTCTTTTTAGCTTTTGAAAAGAGCATTATCTTGGTTTTATCCACATTTAAAAGAAGCTTTAGTTCAGAGAGCTGAGTCTGAATAATGTTAAAAACAGCCTGTAATTTAACAACCGCCTCCTGAATGGAGGGACCTGCACAGTACATCACGGTATCGTCCGCATAGAAATGTAAAGTAGCTTCATCCACATTTTCACCTAAACTGTTGATATATATGGAGAATAAAAGTGGGCCTAAAACAGAACCTTGAGGAACACCATTAGCAATGTTTAACCACTCAGAAGACAGCCCATCAAAGTGAACACATTGGGACCCTTAAGAGAGGTAGTTCACAAACCACCCTACTGCATGGCTGGATATGCCAATAGTCAAACTTCACACAGGCCCAGTATAGAGAACACGCTCATTTGTCCTGCAGCATTTCCAGCCATTTGAGCTATTGTTCACATCTTTACTTCAA
>NW_011364552.1:608-2170 GCF_000735185.1 Notothenia coriiceps
CCTAAAACAGAACCTTGAGGAACACCATTAGCAATGTTTAACCACTCAGAAGACAGCCCATCAAAGTGAACACATTGGGACCTTTCAGAGAGGTAGTTCACAAACCACCCCACTGCATGGCTCAGAGGTGGAGTTTTTGTTAAACCTCTCTAAAAAGGTCAAATGTCACTTGTTTTGCATCAATCTTTATACAGGGTACTTATTATATTTTGTACTTTGGATTCCTATAGCTTTTAGTCTACCTTACCATCATCCAAGGGTAGTTTTCACTATAAGTAAAACATAATTTTTGGACGGACACTATAATTTACAGTTTTTTACTATGTTCAATCTGAATTTTCTTTAAAATAAAAAATATCTATATTGATTCGGACTCTTCTACATCCAACACACAGGTTTATCATTACTTAGAGAAAAAAGATTATTAATTTAACCCTTTTAAGGGAAGATATGGTCATGTGTTCTGGGAATGTCATTTTCGAGTCTGAGACCTGAAAAACAGGCTCACGGCTAAACAGGTTAAAACATATTTTCATACAATCATATGAATTGGGATTCATGTGGATTAACCCAAGACACAGCTGGAGAATTTAGGCAACAACATATCAGCAGATTAAAACAAAACAGTGATCACACAGGTGAAAAGAATCTGGGCAGAGCAGACAAACACAACAGGCAGGAAAACACAAAGACAAGTACAAACAGATATGATATAGTGGGAGAAAACTTTTCAAAGTAAAACAGGAAACACAATAAAAAGCAACCTGTCCTCCTATAAAAAACGACCATATAGGCCGTGCCCTTATTACGACCCAGTGACACGTTTTAAAGTGTATGTTGTTTCTTACACGACCACTAGAGCACCTCTAGTGGTCGTCTAAAAAACAACATGCTCCTGGCCCGTTGATTGCAAACGCTCCGGAGGGACGTTTATTCACAAATAACCCACTCAACCCACTAAATTGTGGAATAGTTTGGCCATTAAAAAGTGAGAAGTGTATATTGTACTCTTAGAATCCACGTCCAGTCGATGTGTAGGATTTATAGTTTGATAGATATTACGATCTCGCCAGGATAACGTGTACGCAGCTTCCATGTAAAGTTAGCGTGGGTGAAAATAGTTTTTCCGGTCTCTAAGTTTTCATAATAAAACCGGATATATTCCCCTCACTGTCAAATAATTACACAGTAATATCTGCATTACTTATCCACTAAAAAACATCAGTTTATCCTTGTTAATTACACAATATTGATTGGTTTAAATTGTGTACAATGCTTTTGTGTTTTTAACTTTCGATTCAGAGAAACAAATGTTTTTTCGGAGTTTAGACACTACAGTTTCCGAAGACACTACATTACCCATAATCCCCAGCTATCGTTTGGGACTACAACATCCGCCTTGCTTTACAAACCCCTTGATTAGTCATCAAGCCCTGTGATTGGATGTTGGATGGGTAGTGCGACAAGGTTACCCTGAGCGTAACAGCTCTATATAATGGAATGGAACCACGGCAGAGTCCTGCACGGGTCTGATTTTCAAGACCCGCTCCCGCCCCGCAACC
>NW_011364553.1:0-13072 GCF_000735185.1 Notothenia coriiceps
GTCACAGAGGGCCCTGTTGAGCCCGAGGTCTCTGAGCTTGATGACCAGCTTGGAGGGCGCAATGGTATTGAAAGCTGAACTGTAATCAATGAACAGCATTCTCACATACATGTGTTCCTCTGGTCCAGGTGTGAGAGGGCAGTGTGGATGGTGAGGGCTATGGCGTGGTCTGTGGACCTGTGTCCATGGATATCCACAAGTCTGTCTTGTCTACAGACATATTATATTTAATTTCGTTCATCTCTGGACAAACTTCTTTCAGTAAAAATCAGTTATTATTAATTTCATTTTCATTTCATCGTTTATTTGAAGAGGGGCAATGCACATTGATGAACATTTAAAACAAATAATGCTTTAAAACCTAAACATGCCGGATTTGAGCTTTGAGCTAATTTCCATCCGTAGTCCTTCACATACAACATATAAGAACATGACATTTATATACATAGCAAAGATAAATACATGATATGCAGAAAGAGCATGAGCAGCATAGCATTTACCACATGGCAGTACAATGTAGCAGCTATATAAAGTGCAAGAGATGATACAAAAGATGCTAAAGTGCAAGAGGAGATACCCCTGTGTTAAAGTGCAATTTAGCGGTGATTGCACGTCTGTTTGTTTTCTCAACCATTCTTTTAGTTGACCTTTAAAACTGTTCAAAGTGGGACAATCCCGTATCTTAGTTGGGAGGCTATTCCACAATGAGCTGCCCTTATTTGATAGAGCATTTTCTCCGAAAGTGGTCTGTCAACGGTGGACTTCACAGTCTCCTCTGGTTTCTGACCTAGTGCAGCATCCAGTGTGTTTTTTGTGGATGAATTCCCCTAAGGGAGGGGGGGCCAGTCCATGTAAACATTTATAAATAAAACACATACTCTTAAAAGACTTAAAATTGTCAAAACTTAAGAAATTGTGTTTTTCAAGGATGGTACAGTGGTGTTATGAATATGGCTTTCTGTCAAACACCTTGATAGCTCTTTTGTACAGCTGTTCTATAGGTTTCTGGTTCGTGGCACAAGCAAACGACCAGTTTGTAAAACAGTATTCAATGTGGGATAGAATCATACAGTGGAGGTATGACTTTGCAGCATTGACAGTTAAGAAGGGTCTGATTTGTTTAACATTTTGCAAGTTGAATTTAATAGTATTGGATACTTTCTTGATATGTTTCTTAAAAGTCAAGTTCAAGTCTAATACGACTCCAAGATACTTGAAGTGGGAGACTAGTTCTATTTCTGCTCTGTTTAAAAACACGTTGGATCCTTCAATTTTGACTGGTCGTTTACTGAACATCATGCATACTGTTTTTTTTACGTTTAACTGTAAGGAAATGTCTGCATAACAGAGAGATGAGCAGCCAGCTGTTTCAGGCCAACATCAGTTGAGGCAAATCTGGTCCGGAGTTGTTAAAATAAAAAGAAATGGTATTATTCTTCTCATCTGCTCCTTTTCCTCCCAGAAGAAATAGTGAAAAGAAACTGAGGCCATTCAAAACAGAGAAGGAACAATGGTCTCATTGATGCTGCCATGTGTACAGTACAGTATTAAGCGTTCAGGGTGTAACATTTCACAGACAATTGTATTGCCTTAAGATTGTTGGAAAAAGTCCTCCTTCATCATCACACATATTTTATGTTGGATTTTAACGATTGAAAATACACAGATTGTCAAAAATCGAAAGAGATGTAGTTCTTCAAATAAATTATTTCGTAAATCACCGTAGAGATTAAGAGCTCCAGACACAGAGGAGACCACAGTTATCTGATAAATAGATGAAATTGTAACAGGATGACTCCCATTGAAGAAAGGCCGACCTACAGTGGATAACAATAATATGTTAAAGCTCTCTCTCTCTTGCTATTATTATATACAGCTTAGAAATGTAAAAATATACGGGGTAAGGGTAAAGTGTTACCAATTCTTGTATGGACACGACAGGGATGGTGCTTATCATTAAAATATTACATTTCTGGTTAAGTTATTCTCAGGAACTGCTCATTGATCCAAATCATTGTAAAGGTGCCAGGCAAATGTCCCACAGTTGTCTAGCCTGATTTCATTAAAACAACAAATACAACACACATTACAACACGTTCAATTATATCAGCAAAGGAAAGACATTAGAAGCTGAAAAGGATAAAAGGCTAGAATATGGCAGCATCATCATCAAAGTAGGATCATACAAAATAAAGTTCAGAAGACATTCGGCACAAACAGTCACACTTGATTTAAGGCATGAAAACAGAAGATTAAAACATCTGGGCAGCTGCCCTCCACAGTTTTTTATTTTCCTTATTTCACCTAACACAAAGTTCAATGATGTTTTGTTTTGGAGAAGGAAATGCTTCAATTTTCACGCCCATATGTTGAAGAATACGTTTGGAGTGACTTGACATTGTGGAATGAAAATAGGCCACTGTCAGATGAAGCAAAAGGACACGGAGAAAAACAGTGTCTGAGGTCACATGTTAATCCATCACGAGAAACTCATGTTTTGCTTAATTCTGGTCAATTCGGTTATAGGTTCCCACTGACACACAGCGGGTACCTGACTCGTGGTTCATATAACGGTTTCAGAAAATAATAACACATCATAACAAATAATAAGTCTGGGGTAAATAATAAAAAAGGCAACAGCAGATACGGCAAAACACCTAGAACGCTTTAAATATTCACGCTTGTCAATCAAGAAAATCAGGAACAGACTGTGACTCTTCTGGTGCTCGTAAATACACAGTATGGCAAATTCTGCTCAAACAAATAAACAACATTTGTTACCAGGAATATATCGGACCTTGTGTTTTCAATCTTCTCCATATTGCTCGAAACATTACTTTAGCACACTTTCAAAGAGAATCTGTCTTAGATCCCCGTGCAGCAGATTTCAGCCCAGCAGGGCACAGAGAGAGAGGTGCTGAGTCTGGTTGGCCACAGTGACGTTCTGACCTCATTTCTACCTCGGTGCTAAAATTAAAGAGGGAATTTGGCCACCTGCTGTGGCAATCAGTGTTACTAGTAAATATAGTGCAAAGGACTGCATCTTTTTCAGCTAGGATTCCTCTGCGTAGCCAGAGGGCAAGCTGTTGATGCGGCTCAAAGACAGACCTACCTTGTTTCTTTGCTTGAATTGCAAGCTTGTTATGTTTTAATCAGCAAAAATGGCTTCCCAAAATAGTACTGCTGAGGATGTTATTGACTCGAATATTCAGTAAACTGCCAAATGAATGCAGTGTACAGAGAGGCAGAGGCTGGAGCTGAGTTAGCTTTGCAAGAGGAACTGGCCCTCGGGGACCCTGGGCATCAGAAGCTTGCGTGCATTGCATCATGGTACATGTAGGCACGCCACTGCTCATTAACACTGATCAGATATCCATATAAAGAGGTTCACATTTTTCCTTTAAAACCAGAGTCTATGTTTGAAACCCATATCAGAGAGGAAATGAGTTCACATTAATAATGTATTGTGGGAAACAAATATAACACTAAAATATTTAATTAATTTAAATGATTGATTTGTGTGAAGCAGGCAATTTCGATTTACATTTGTTATACACAATTACATGTGATGCAGAGAAGAAGTATTGCTTGAGTATCATTTGGTTAATGGTGTAATTAATAATTAGGTAGGCAGTACGCAGTGCACAGAGATCGCATATGAAGTACCCAATATCTCAGTTTATTATTTTGATCAGAGCCTTATCATGAGTAGAGTGTGTGCACATTATTCATAGACACTCAAGTTTGATCTCTGTGGAGGAAAGTCAGCACACCATTCCGAGTGGGAGAACGACTTTGTGGAGATTAGAAGGACGGTTTCATCCTCAGTGCGCTCCTCCTCAGGATGTTCAACAGACAGATGTCAGGGCGACCTCCGTACAGACTCTCTTAGTTGGTAGATTTACATCAAATCACTAATTGGTACAATATAACGGTATACATGTTATATTTCTCCATGTTTGGAGAACCTAAAGCCTTGGAGAATTTGCAGTATAACATTTCAAAGATTGTTTAATTGACCTTGTTCTGATCTTCTAGCTCTATAGTAAATTGATTTTTTTTAACCCATAGGGGGCAGCACAACAAGTTTTAAACGAAGCAGTGTCTTAAGTATAGCTTTTAAATTGATATTATGGTCATGCCAATTTCATCCAGCTGATATGGAGCACCATTAGAATATATTTCCAATATTTACTCAACGTTTTGCTTTATTTTTTGTTCTCTGCTTACTAGAAATAGAAATATCTGACTCTTTAACTAACTTTATCCGTGTGTCGTCTGGTTGTGGTCAGTTAATTTAAGTGTAGATTTGGATTTAAGAACTCTTGTGCTGAAAACAGCTGACTGCTGTGCTGATGAGAGCAGTGGGAGTGAACCAAATGATACGATTGAGAACTGAAACAAAACCAGGCTAGCTGTTTCCTCCTGTTTTCATTGCGCTATGCTTGGTTAGCCTGCTGCTAGCTGTAAGGGAATAATAAGAGAACAGACATGAGATGGCTATTCATCTTTTCATGCTACAGTTTGGGTGTCTCTGTTGAAAGTAGTCTACAGTACAATGTAAATGTTGTGTTACTCCATACGACCAGAATAACTGGAATTTATTTCCTGCTTCAACATCATGGTGCGGTGACTGAATTGTGATCGACCAGCTGTGCATAAGATGTAAAGTTGTACAGCAATACACTAGATGGCATGTAGGGTGGTAGAGAGATAGAGAGGCTGGTTTTTGAATGGTTGTGTACTTGTTCGAAGGGCCTTATTTTTGAACAATATTAGCCTTGGTGGTGTGTATACCATTTGTTTATCCTTGTAGTTAAATTCCTTTGTCTCTGTTCATGACATCTTGTACTGTATATTGAGAATTGAGTAGACGCTAGTGTTGGTTTGCCCTGGTGTTTCACAAATGAGTAATTCTACATCCACCAGCCAGATGACATTAAACATAATTATTTCTTTGGTGTAATAGAATTTCCTGACAGGAAAACATTTTCCTGAGTTTCAACATTTTTCCAGTGAGGACAGTTTACTGAATTATCAGGACAAATTTACCATGTCACACTCAAAGCAGATTTGTTGTCTCAGGACATTCTATAAACCTTGGTAAACTGGCATCTTCCATCAAACCATTGTTTTACCCAATTGTTAGCATAATATTATGTTGTAAACAAACTATACTGATGTTTTGGCATTATTTTTGCTTCAGAAAATAAGAATTATTGGTCTTTTAATGACCTGTCAATATGAGAGTGTCACCAGATAAAGGTAGATTGACATTTTTCAGTTTATTTGGATTGTGGATTTTAAATGTAACGGCAGCAAAAGGCATGTATTTATACATACATGGACAGTGTCAGTTTTGTATGACTGGTTGTAGCAGTAAAGGCTGTAGCTTTGACAGTCATGAGCTTGACATTTACAAACGCACTGTTTCATGGCTTCATAAAAGGTTGAACCACACATGAAGAATTCATGGCAAAAACACATCACATTAATGTAGTAAAAGCTTTTCACCATTACCATCAAGCTTTTAGTTTATCAACATCACATGTTCTGTTTCCATATCCCAAGTCACCTTGAATTAAAAATGCTTATTGGCTTATGTGTATGCTGCATTTTATCTTCATATTCATAACTGGTTTACAGAGAAAACAGAGATGGTGTGTCGGAGGGTCTACGTGTCTTTGTTGATAAAGGGCAGTCTCAGGAAAAAACTGCTGGTACAATATACCAGCTAACTGAAGCCAAGCTGCAACCAATTAATCATAAATTGAATTATGGGGCTTCATTATTTTGGAAATACCGAAAGCCTGATGCCTGATGAATGGGTCTTCAGAAGTGTATCTGGATGACATATAAAGTCTGATATAATGGAAATATGGTATCAGTTAAACTAGACAAAGCTCAAGTGCTGAGTTGAAGTGTCTTTTTATCGCCTTTTCTTTGCACAAGCACAACATAATTCCCATTCTGCTCACTGGCTCGGCTTTCTCTGACTTAATGGATGAAGTTAGTCAGTGTGATTGAATGGACTGGTGTAATCCGTTTGTGAAATATATTTCCAAGCTGCTTATTCACTTCAAGCACCTATAATAATGAGCTCAACACTCGTTGTTTTTTATTCTTTTATATGCCTCATTGAAATCCATGCAAAAAAATTCCCAACCCAAACTCTAAGTATAATCATTTTCTGAATAAGGGATTGTTTTGAGAACAAACATCTTTTTGAAACGTCTGCTAAGAAGAAAAATTGGATTTTCCTTGGCCCATGCTTTTCTACTGTGTTTCTTCATCTGCGTAACTTATCAACCATTGTTCTTCATTACCTTTTCTGTGTGTTTTGGATGAATTACATCTAATGAACAGATTTGTTATCACTTTAATTTCTTCAACTTTTATTTTTAAGATGTAAAGGGAGAACTGTGTTGGAGGCATTACACAACATATGGTTTTGTAGGATGAGTTAAGTCATAGGACACTTGGCTAAAATCTCTATAATGCTGCCCAAAGTTATGATATTGTGTTTTTCATATATTAAAGTGAATTGATTATCTTTGGGTTTTAGGTTGCTGGTCCGATAAGCAAAAAACATCACTCTGATTCTATCTCTATAAGTAATTTTTTACTTCTGGGTTTTACTACTTTCATACCTTTTTTATAGAAACTGAAAAATAATGAATAGATAATGAAAACATATTTCCTCTTTTCTACCACATGCACTATACATTGTATTAATTGTATCCTGTTAGAAGACTAAAACCAGATTTGGTTTAGTTTTTATCTTCTTTTACTACTCAAGGCACTAATACTTGTACACAAACACCTTGTAATTAGCTAAATAAAACTTAATTGTGCCCGCATGAGGCTCTAGCACCACGCTCTTTAAATAATAAAATAGCTATCGAACTGCATTAATTAGATCTGGACTTGCATTAATTGAACACAGCTGTTTTAAAAAACAACTAATGCAAGACTTATTCCTGAACCTAGACAAAACATTCCTGCAAAAAGGAGGTGGAAACATTTGGGACATTGTTTTTCCATTAAAAGATCGAGTTAAGCTCTTTAATTTGTGTCTAGCAGACTCATTTGTTGTGTTTAATTATTCACAAGACCACATTGCATCCCCGTAACACTAACCATGTGGTTTTCATTGTAACCATGACAATGAAGGGCCTCTAATCTTGAATTATTAGTCATTTCAATGCAAACCATGAGCTTTCCTTTGTTTTTGTGCCAAACCTTAACCGGAGAGCTGTCCCATCATCAAACCATATTTATCTTACGTTTTGGAACATAGGAAGTACTTTGTCATATTGATTTAATATGAAAATACTTGGCTGTTTTCTTTTCCTTATGCAACATTTTCTTCTGGACTCCGCCACCTCTCTGGTCTTGTCCCGACAAAGCACTTTTAAAAATCACTGCAGTGTGAAACATATCTATTTTAATAGACGTGAAACACACTGTGAAACTGGAAGTATTCCACCCTGGAGGATCAAATCTACATAACAATAGCCATGTATAAATTGTTGTGAGTTTTCAGTTTCCTAATGCATGTCCTCTGAATTGTGCCAAAATGGCAGGTCATCCGCTTTACATGTCGTTGCTCAGTTCCTCTTGACAATGAGCTCCACGGAAAACAGTTTGTGAATGATTCCCTGCACATGAAAGTGCAACATCCTTACAAGTGCGTACGCTTCTGACCTCAATAGCCCTGGTAGATGGCAACGATGGACGGCAGCGCCGGCTAATGCTGTCATTTAACAGTAAGATTTACGTCACCTCAGTGTTACTGTTGCACCATCTGTCTCCCAAGAAAGCATTGCCCTTTTCCCCTTGTAACACGTCTTTCCAGTGAGGACCTTCACCTGCTAGTTTTCAGGCATTTCATTGACACAGCTTTGCAAACTGCTGCTTAGGATTTGGTTTAGTGACAGACACAACATAAAGAGCCATCATTTATGTCTGACGCGGCGCTTTGATCTCTCCCTGCCAAAAAGTCCGCCCAATCATTGAATCAGTGGAAAGCTAATATTTGCGGGTTTCTTTTATTTGATCGGGTTTTGCTCATAATGAGATAAACTTGCGCTCCTAAATTCACACTTGTTAGCAATTAAAAAAGTCTCCGGCACACTCAACAACTATGTTAACAAGGAGTTATTTTATTATGTGAGTTGAATACATGAAGTGTTACCTTCCTCCTGGGAGCATTGTTTGTAATGTTCTGTTTGTTCTTCATTGCCGTCTGTATTTGGTCCCGTGTCAATGTTTCATCTTCTAAGCCACTCTCTGGCTTCACACTCGATGAAGCCAAGCTGTCATTGGATGTTTTAGATCATGGCTCTCTCTGTAGCCAATTCAGCTGTCATGTGATTTCCTGATGAAAAAATGAGGGATTTGACGGGATCAGGATTTTATTAAGCTGAAAGGAAGTGATGAAAGTTGACTCTCAGTTTATAAGCACTTCAAATAAACAACATGGAGATGGATTTTTGGTCTTTTAGACTTCTTTATTACACTTACACAGTTGTTAAAAATGTAAATGCCTCCTGGCATTGTGTCTCAGTTTTGTAAATGCAGGTGCTTGAGGCATGCAGCTTTCGTAGTCTGTTCAAATGTTGCCAGTGATGAAGCAGGCTCTGCGGAGTAAAAATATTACTGCATTTGTGAAAACATATAAGTTATTCAAATAACGAGATAGAGAGATCTCACTTGGGCTGCTCCTCGTCTCTTCTTGTAGCTAGCAGCTTGGGGCTACATGAGCTGCTAATAGCATAACAAAACCTGAATCTCCATCTAAGATACAAGTGGTCGAAATGCATTGTGGGTAATTTAGTCATCAGGGTTTGATAAGGGAGAATATGTGGAATGAAAAAGATGATATCTCTTGTTCTGCCGCATTGATTTTGATCCTTTGTGTCCATCATGAGTCTGGCAATGTTATTGGACTGCACGGCTAACTGTTTATCCAACACCATGTAACATTATTTTACTTATGTAACAAAAAACCTGTTGACCGCGAGATGAAGGAACTGGAAGTTCAAGTGGGTACATTATTCCCAGATTTGAGGAATCATTCGTATAAGATGCTATATAACTGGGGTCAGGGTTTTCCGTGGCAAAATCCCCCTGCTTTTCTGTCACAGATCACATCAGATGAGATGACCTTTCTGAGGTGCTCATGATCTGAAATCACCACAGAGCCCAAACCCTGCAGCAGCTTCCAGCTCAGGAAACAGTTGAGACCCTGATTTAGCCTAGAAACCACTTAGTTTTGAACTAAAACAGACTGTACTTTCATCAGAACTGACAGCATTCAAAGTCTCTCTCTGTTCAAAGCTGCAAACAGCAGCCAGCATCCTGGATTGTCATCAAAGTAGCTTCTCTGCTGGCTGACGATGTGGCACTTCATTCACTCCTCTCTTATTCCCTCTTATCCAGAAAAGAAAATGCCATCATTTGTGCCTTTTTTATTTTTCTCCAAACTTGACACGTCGGATAGGAAATGAGTGGGAGGAAAATAATGTGTTTCTGAGTTCTAGGGGCATTCCCCAAAAATTGTGCTATTTTATGTCAATAATAGAGTTCTAATGTTTTTCATTTTTGCTAAGCCCCCTCTTTAAAGACTATTACAATTTTCCGGTTTCCATATTCAGAAATCTATCCTTAGCTGCTTTTATTCCGTAATTACAGATGAATAGCTCTGCTTTTCAAATACATGACCCCCACTAACCCTTTATCATCATTATCATAAACTGCTTTTTATAAACTGTCTGCTAATATCTCGATTTGTCCTGCTTGACCTGAGTGACCTTGCCTTACAGGCTCCAGAAAACAGTCATGCCTCTGTTCAGAGGCCATTAGATGGGTTAAGATACAATGACCCAATGGGACATGATATTTCCCTCAGTGTCTACTGGTCATGCTAGTTAGTATTTCCAATGTCTCGTCACGTGAAAAGTGCCCTCGCTCTCCGTCATCCCTCAGAACAATACCCCGTCTGTGGCTCCTTTGTTGTGAGTGTTTGGTCAGTCTGCAGTGTCTTTATTTCTGGATCAATGTTGTGTTTCACACTGTACGGCCATCGCCTGTCTCAGTATGTCATTTCAGAGATATTTGGGACTAAAGCCTTCAGCATGCACTGGGCTGAGGGAAAATTCACAATCGACCACAAAACGGTTTAGGTTTGGTTTATGCCAAACTGTATTTTTGAAAAATAAATAATTAGATAAGCCTGTTGACACTATTCCCTGAATTTATTCACCTTTATATCCTTACACAGTGCATCAATTTAAACATTATTGTATATGATATAATGATTTAATGAATGTTGTACTTTATAGAGCTATAGTAATCAATCAAAGGCGTTGAAATTGCTTAATCATATATGCACTAAACTTTGATACACTTAAAGAACTGTTAACCAATGATAGACATAAATTCACATTCTCACTCTTTAACTGCTTCTTCTAGTTTATTGTTGAATATTTGTGCCTTTCAGAATAATATTATAATTGCACATTGTTAACTGTAAATCAGATATCCAGCGGTGCTGACAGTTGTTTGTAAAAGCCTTCAGCAGCTTCTGCAGATACTTTTCTCAGGCTCCATACAGCCTGGAACAATTATGTGTGTGTGTGTGTGTGTGTGTGTGTGTGTGTGTGTGTGTGTGTGTGTGTGTGTGTGGTGTTGGGTGTGGTGTGTGTGTGTGTGTGTGTGTGTGTGTGTGTGTGTGTGTGTGTGTGTGTGTGTGTTTATCCTCAAACAAAACTAGTTTGTACAACGTGTCGACGGGCCACTTAGAAGTACACCCATGCCTGAGAGAGAAGATCAAACCCTGTTTATTGTCTCAACTCAACACATCTGGCTCATCGATGCATGAAGAGGGCCTGAATGTCAATCTGACCTGGAGTAGGACAAGTCCGTAAAGTACTGCTCATAAAGCTCAATCTTGTTGGCACATGATAAACAAATCCAACCTGTACAAGGGTCAGGATGTGTCAAGATTGATATCAACTTAGAGCGCCTCTCTTCTTCATTATCCGAATG
This sequence comes from Notothenia coriiceps, assembly GCF_000735185.1. Classification (NCBI taxonomy): domain Eukaryota; kingdom Metazoa; phylum Chordata; class Actinopteri; order Perciformes; family Nototheniidae; genus Notothenia; species Notothenia coriiceps. The sequence goes on from NW_011364553.1 coordinate 11,053, forward strand.
ATGGATCACACTGTTTGGATTACATTTTAAGAGTAGAAGTGCAAATAAATGGTTTTTGAAAAAGTGACAGACATGTCTGATTCTACACATCAACTGGCAAACCTTTTCATACAATGATGGCCTTGTGTTTTTTTCTCACGATATTAATCACAAGCCAAAAAGAGTTTGTATTGGCTCTTGAACAGTGGATTTTCTTCCCTGAAAACCTAAATAATGGTCTTTGGGATTTAAAATGATAACAAATTACATAGGAAACTCATAGAAAATGTGCATGAGAAGAAGCTGGTCATCGACTGTTTCAGGCAGGGCTGGAAGGCCAAGAGGAAGAACAGTACAGATGAAAAATAGCCTCTTGGCTAACTCTGGTACATTCACAGAAATGTTGATTAATGTGTTTTTTTAAAAGCCCATCGAGGTTGGCAGTGGGGAGGCTTTGCAGGCCAATCACTGCCAAAGCCCTTAGTGCACAGGGCATCCCAGGTGCAAAGAGGAGAGCCAACTGAGACAGCAGAGAGACCCTCAAGATGGCTCTGGATCAGGAGAGGAGGTCCAGGGGGAGGAGTTAAGGCCACATGAAAACAAGTCATAGTGTGATAAACCATGGTTCACCAAGGCGAGGGTGCATGATATTAAAAGATCGGAAACACCCGATGACCCCTGGTAACATCTCTCAAGATGTGTCCAGGAGCATCATAATGTGTTTTTTACTAATCTGGTCGGGTCATTTGTGTGTAATAAGCCACAAAGTAACATATAACGGCTTTTATGAGGAATGGATTCAGTCCAGAAGAAGTCAATTGCTTTCATGTTGCCTCATACAGCTAATGGAATGAGAGGGCATGCATGTCGAAGGAATTTAATCGAGTTGAGGAGCTTGCATAATGAAAATGTTTTTCATAAACGACTCTGTTTGTTGAAAATATCCAGTTGTATATATTCGAGGCATACTGTGAATTAGGGTTGCAAAATTCCGGGAATTTTCAAAGATGGAAACTTTCCACGGGAATTAATGGGAATTTATGGGAATAAACTGGGCATTTTCAAAATTGAAAGTTGGCTCTTCATAGGGAACTTAAATATAGTTGGGGAAAGTATATTTGAGCATAATCTTGACTAAAACAAACAGATGCCGTTCAAGTACACTTGAATATCCATGCCATAGCACACTGCTTACTGCATGGCTATTGAGACCACACAAAGGTTCGCAACAGGCTCACACCTGTGAGAGTGGAAAAACTGGTTGGCATTCGGGCAAACCTAAGGCTCTTTGAGCCGGACACAGAGCCATCATCAACAAGGCTGGACAGTGACACTGAAGAGGAAGACTTAGATACCTCATTCACACCAACGGTGTTTCAGGGCCGGTTCGGAGCTGGAGCTTGAAAAGCACCGGGTTTTCCTCTTCAGACCGCAGCGGAGCAGCCTCTTAGCTCCGGAATCCGGTTCGTTTTAAGCACCAAAAAATTGTCCGGCCAGAGCAAAAGCACCACATACGTCACGCTTACGTCGGGCAGGGGCAGGGGCAGGGGCGGGATCAACTCCTGAACAACAACAAAAAGCCGGCGTTTTATCCAGTTTGTACACAACAATGGAGAAACTTAACAAGCAGCAGTGGTCCACTGAAGAGACCAGCTACCTACTGGGAATCTGGTCTTCCGAAGAGGTACAGAGGAAGCTGGAGCACAATCGGCCGTTGTTGTTGTTGTTGTTGTCGGTATCAGCTGTGAGGGGTTTCCGCGCGGTTTGGCTTTTATGAAGCAGGCACGCAAACGGTTACGTCATGACGCAAACGATGACGCAATGACGCAGCACCAGTCGAACTCTGGGCAGTGTGAAAAGAGCCGGAGCTAAACCGAAGAACCGGTTCTGAACCTGAAAAGCTCTAGCACGGAGCTTGAACCGGAGTTGCGTTGGTGTGAATGAGGAGAAACGCGGATTTTGGGTTCTTAGCTTGAAAAAAAAAAAAAGAGGAGGCGGAGCCTGATCAGAATTCTACCGGAGATCAAGTTAAATTCTGCTG
>NW_011364553.1:13112-58837 GCF_000735185.1 Notothenia coriiceps
ATACATTTTATATAGAGCCAAAATTGTAGTTAAATGAAAAGTCTTAATCACATATAACCCTCATGTGATCACGCTCTCCAGAGGCCTGTACTACGAAGCTGGCTAACTTCAGGGAAAGCTTGGGCTTTCCGGTTCTACGAAGCTGGTTCTCTTTTTAGCAGGCTAGATCTCCATGGTAACTTATGCTGTGCGGCTAACCTGACCCGGAGCAGGTTAGGTTGCAGGCTAAGAGCTCAACTCAGTGAAAGCACCGCCTGCTGACCAATCAGAGCTCAGTGTTCGGAGTTTAAAGCGATCAAGTCATATTACAGGAGAAAGGAAATACAGAAAAGCTGCCGTTGCAGGAAAGACGGCCGGCAAAAATCACAGACTGTGTGAACGTGAACATTAATAGAATATCACCTCCCATTCTCAGAGCAATCTGACTATTATAACTATTAGCGTTAAGAAAGCTTACTTAAATATCTGCCACAACATAAGTAACCGGATCAGAGTAACATTAAGTACAGTCCACGGCATATCACATCATAATGTATCATATATCTCCTTATCTGAGTCAGCTGAGCCGTATCTGGCCGTGCAACACTCACAGTGTCACATACTGTATGCAGAAGTATTATTTTAAGCAACACATTAAGTTGACGAAACACTCGAGACAAATGTAATTAAAGTCAGATCCACTCGTGTCTTAGACGGAGCAGTCATATCATAAACCTGTTAATGTACGCATTCAAACACTTTTTCTTTTACCAGCTGTATTCACCTTGCAGGTGCAGCTATCTGGCTTTTATCCTGGATAAAGTGTTTAAGTCATGGATGTTTAAAGTTTAACTTCTTCATATGTCTAATATTATAGTTGACTTTTCATTCAGGAAGTATGACGCTGCGCTGTCAGTACGCTTCTCCATGTTTGTGATTGGTCGAATGCTCCAAATACCACCCCTTTCATGTGAACGCGCACCTAACTAGATAGGGCACGGCTGGCTTGAGCGATCCAATTGATAACCCGCGTCGTAGTACAGTTTAGCGGCAGCGCGTATGTTTTGGATTAGGCCAACCGGCTAACTCAAACATATCCAGGTTAGGAAAATCCAGCTTCGTAGTACAGGCCTCTGGTGCTCTGTTCGATGAAAACAAAAAAACAAAGGAATATCATTAAAGGCAGCTAAGTTTATTAATGAATGTTGATTTCGATTAGATAATTCAATAATATGCCTCGTATTTCCGTCCTTTATCCCCAGAGGGATTCCTTCCTGTGGCTGTCGTGTCAGTTTCCTCTCTAACCATCACATGATGTCTCGAATGCCTCGTCTGTTTTGCCCCTTTCAAAGAACAAAAAAACAACACAGACATATGCACAATTACTCAAAATGTACAAAGAGTCCTTTCTGTTTCTGTCTGGCTGTTTAGGAAATTCGGGATTTCAATTTAATTTAGAGGAAATGTAGGCCATGAGCCAAGGAAGTGATTAGTCTGTGGTGGAGGTCATGATCCATGTGTGACTCCAGAACACCATATTCTAACATTGGTAAACATTTCTGATTTTAATAAACTACAGGGACTACTCCACATAAAAATCACCTGGTTTAAGAATCACGTGTTTATTGATGCAGCTCTGGATCCAAAAAGTACAAAATGTACACCTTTGGTTATTTAAATAGGAAACTAAAATGGATTTGTCGATTGTGAAGTTACTTTTAAAAGATGTTGTACATTAAACAAACTAAAAACATCATATTTGTTTATATTGACTCTTGCATTGCCTTGTTTTGGGAGGAATCACAATTGCTGTTTGGTTCTTGTAAAGTTGAGTTATTTGGTTGGTTTTGACATTATATTTTTTGTCTTTTAAATAACCCTATTGTTGTACTTTTAGTATACAATAATTATTTTTGCCACATGTCTTCCTTATTTTACCCTTCAAAATTATCAATTATAGAACTTTGGATAGAAAATATATAATCTACTTTTATTTATTTAATTGTATTTTAACCATTAACCTCTTAAATTTATGTTAAGTGAATCCCCCACATCTTTGAATATTTACACAAAAATTCTTCACTTGTCGTTCTTTCAGTCAACTCCTGTGATTTCGAGTCACTGTGCCACTGGACGTTATCAAATCACAGCGACCGGAGCGACTGGTCAGTGGTGTCGCCGCAGCAACCAGAAAGCTCTCAGAAGCGGCTGATGCCTGTGACCGACCACTCAGTGGGAAACTCTGACGGTAAGAGAAGAGACTTTGAAAGCAAGTAAATCAATGCTTTGAGAGACTGCACATGCCTTTATTCTTGAAAATATGTCCCAGTGATGGATCTTTGAATTCAAAGCTCTTTTGAGTCAGTGTTCCTCCTGTGACATTTGTTTGAGATTTGTTCTAATGTTATTCCTCAAATGATTTATACTACTGAAAGAAATATGGCTGTCACAAAGCTGTCATGCATTCATTTCCAACTTTATTTAATCACTATAGGGCACTTCCTGCTCCTAAGCTCCTCCCCTGCCACCGAGGCCTCTGGGAGATGTGAGTTCACCCTAACCAGCCCAGTGTTGCCAGGAAACGACAGACACTGCATCTTGCAGGTTGCGCTGTATGAGTCCGGTCCAGCAGCAGGGAACCTCACGCTCCGGATCAAACCGGTCCACTCGGACTCAGATGTTCACTCGGATGTTGTGCTTATCAACCACAGGAGGCGGGATGAAGGCAGGTCAGTGAACACACCCAGATCCAGCTCTGCAATGCTGTTTGTGTGCAGTATTGATGTTTATTTATTATGCAGCACAACACGGCCATTTAATTAGTGTCCAAAAAGCCAAACCCTGCATCTTATCGGATTGAAGTGCTTGTCAAGCTGAGGGCCAGCCTATGAAATAATTAAGAGCTCACTGCAATGAAAGTTGACATACGCTTTCAGAGCGCACAAGGGCACAGAAAGTAATACCTTTTACTTCTGTGGTTCTAAAGAAAAATAAAGAAAGTGTATCTCAGCTGCCATGCGGGACAAACTTTAGAATTGTGTCCATGTGGGCACAGCAGTCCCCTGTATACTGTTCAGGAAATGGGGACATTTATCTCCTCTTGATCTAATGCTGACTGCAGCCTCCTTTAGAGAAACTAAAAGCATTCATGTGTCTCGATGCAGTCTCTGGAAACACATGTATATATAATTGGTTTGGACAGAAGAGGGATGGATGGGCATATGCAATAAGTTTGTACATTGGCTTTGTTAGTATCTGTGCAGTAATGGACTGGGCAATTTCATTATGAGTGGTTTCATTTATGCAGCCCACTGATTCATCGCATGCTGGATGGAGACTTCTAGATGCACTCTCCATATAATGCACAATTCCCCACTGATGACGCATCTTTTACTGTAGTGCTGTGTTAGTTGTTACATTGCACCTGTACTGCTTTCAGAATGAATCAAATGCCCTAATTGGACTTTTTTCCTGTAAACCAGAAGCTTAAAAGCCCTGATAAAGGCCCAGAGATGGAACACATTACCTTCATTTTAATGTATGTTCCCGACAGTGAAACAACAAGTTTAAAGCTGTCACATGGTGAAGAACTGAACTCTGAGAGGTGGATTATATGCAGCATTGCACAATTTATGGCATCTCAGGTGGGAAAAAAATGAATACAAGGATGTGACAGATGTACCATAATATGAACAGGTACCCTTTGGAGCTTTTTAAGTAGTAGCTGCATGTTTCACTGAGCTGTATTGTTTGTTTATTGTGGTTTATTGACATTTCAGCTGACTGCTTAATGGAAAATGGTTGCAGTGTTGGGTAAACATGTGCCAATAAAATTGCTTAAGATGGTGATATAAATACGACTTTTATAATGTACAATGCAGATTTGAAAAAAAGCCTTTGTTTTATGAGGAATAAAATATTCAACATGTTTGTTAGGTTAGTCACCTTGTGAAAAATCTGAATCGCTTCAACAATGTGTTTTTTTGCATTGACATGTGAAAGGGAACCCTGTTTGCATTTAGAATTGTATTTTATTATTAGTTTCAATCGGTGTAAACAAACAGCCAATGTTCACCATGGCTTTTCTTTGTCCAGACTTCTAGAAGCTGAGGTTAAATGGACTCTTTAAAGATATTTTATAAACATGGTCAAAATTCTCTATGTTGGATATTTCTGCTGATGCCTGCTTCACCAAGAAGATCAGTAAATAACATAAATATTGTGATCAACAACATCAGGTTAGAGAACCGCAACTGACCAGCGTTAACCTTTTCTTACTACGTTTTCTAATGACATTAACTAACCACGTCAGCTCAGGGATCAACAACAGGTGACAGTAAAGTCACTAAGAGGTACTGCAAAATAAAAAGATACAGTTGTGGGCCTTATGCTGATAGCATTTTTATTTATTTTTTATATATATTCATAAAAGCTAATAAATAAAAAAAGGAAGTTGTGAATTCCTACTTTAAAAGACATGTCACTGTGATTGGTTGATGCAGGGCTGAGTGGGAGGTTCTGGATGCTATGATTGGTCAGGTGGACGAGCCCTTTCAAATGATCCTTCTCTACACTTCCTGTTTGGGGGAAGATGGAGGGACTGTGGCTCTGGACTCTCTGGAGCTCATAGACTGTGACTCAGGTGAGTTATCACCTTATTGAAAAGCTTTAACGATTTCTATTCAAACCAAACACTGTACCTTTTCTTTTTATTTATTTTTTTAATGTTATTTTTTTACCTTAAAACCTGTTCATGTTCCAGATGATTAAAAACATATTTTCCCCCTTTCAGCTCAAAACAGAAACACTGAAAAATGTTTCTCTTTGCAAATTAGTTTATCATTAACATATCAATATGTAAGATTTTGAATGCCTTATTTAATTTTAAATATAAAGTGAAACACAACACATACAATTCATTGTTGTTCTTATTATGTCAGTAACACATGAAAAGCATATGTTCAATAGCAATTATTTATGCATTTAAGCTATTTCATACTCCATGCGCTGTAAATAAATTAGGCAGGTATAGAAATACACTTTGGTTTCTGGCGGAGCATTAGACGCATTTTAACACACAGTCAAGACTTCAGAAAGTTTCTGTCCACAAGCCAAGAATAGTTTAGCACGTAGCGCCCTGTTAGAACAGCACATTTTATTTTTTGATCTTTTTAATGATTAACAAATGATATCTTAAGGGTCATTTAGTGAGCTTGAGGGGTGGTATTAATCATATTTTGGACAGAGCCAGGCTAGCTGTTACCCTTGATCCCAGTCTTTGCGCTAAGCTAACTAGCTGCTGGTTGTAGCTCATTGAAAAAACAGATGTTTACTGTAAGTAGTGTTGATCTTGTTATCTTAAAAAAGAAAAGAAAATCATATTTTCTTTACTTTACTGAACACATTCCTATCTTCAAAAGTAAAAGACTTGTCCATGGTGTATCGGATGTGAAGTATTGTATAATTTTTGTGTGATTTCTGTGGTTACAGAACACCAGGGACTCGGGCTGGATGCAAATTGTTGGGAATCTTTCCACTGTGTAAACTCAGGAGACTGCATCGGCCTGAGCCAAGTCTGCAACTTCCACACCGACTGTCCTCTAGGAGAAGACGAGGGCTTCATCTGTGGTGAGGTTTAGTTTCTGATGAATAAAATCATTAGTTGCTCAATTTAACTCCGTTTTTGAGGGAAATAGCGGCAATTCAATTTCTATTAGTAACACTTGGAAAAGCACTTGTGCAGTCAGCTTTAGAGTTTTTCCCGTGAATGAGGATGAATCATTTTAACTGTTTGCTTTGATCTACACGTTCAACCGTTTCTGAGAGTGGGAGTGTGAAAACAACAATAAAAGTGAAAGATGTGTCTGTGTGCGGCCGTCAGTTTGTGTGGCCGTGGGTGGAGAGTTAGGGCCCGAAAAGTTGAGGAGTCCTAAAGCAGAAAATGGGGCTAATAGCAGACAATTTGCATTAGTTGTATTCAATTCATTTTAAATCCATTTTGATGTTATAATCCTTTGACTGGAGGTACCAGATTATTTCATGCCACAAAATATTGAAAGTAGGCCTACAGTGAGTTAAGTAGACGTCTAAAGTGTGAAGCCCCAAATGTGGCTGTCCTCAGATTCTCGGCTAGTTTTCCTTTTTTCATAAATGATTTTATCGTATTCTCAGGAATTTGATATGCTTTTCAGAAATCATCCCTTATAATGTATAAACATACCATTTTTTGATAATAAACACCTGTAGTGAATTCATTAGTATTTAGAAGTCTTGAGATTTAGGTCACTAATAACAATTGTACCTTTCATTTCCTTTGTATTTTAAAACAGTAATCATTCATTTCAAAGGCATCATAACATTGACAAATAAATGACTGTTATTAATAACCCACAAAAATATCGCGTGCAAGAGTCCATGTGCTCTTTCTCTTTCAAACACGAACTCACACAGCGAGTCCTCGTCTCTGTACTTGACACGGTCTTAAAGTCAACATTTATTGAAAAACGTAATCATTTCCAAAACAAGTCTTTTATCTAGCAAAAATATTCTGGTTTAGTCCATTTTCTTTAGCTTTTAGCCTTTTCAACAAAAACATTTTTCACGGTGGTCGATAAACTCTGCTTGCAGTACAAGGCCCCAGCTGTAGTCCATTAAATGGATGATCTAAAATAACTCTTTTAGCCCCATAAATTACTTTTCTACAACCACAATTAAGGTGACAGTCTCTTCATAAATTACGACATGCATTTACAGCTTCATATGAAAACACCATAAAGGCTTTTAATGTTAAAAGTGAGCCCTACTGGCTTTGATAATTCACTTTGTTTGTTTTCCATTACGAGAGTCAGGGCTGTGTTTTTCAATTTTTTTGTGGCATAAGGTTTTTAGAAATAGTTGATTTTGGAAAATGTGCTAATTTGCTTTTTTTTTACGAGAGTGAGTATAGAATATCTACACCAATCAATAGACATGATATAGGTTTCAAAATGTACCCATCTTGTTCTTGGAAAGTCAAATAATTGTATATGTAAAATATGTATAAGTAATATATATTTAAATTGTATTAGTAAATAGTCAAATCAAATTAGCATATTTCACAAAATGTCGAACAATTTTTCTAAGGTTAAAAAGAGATATGGAGGTTTCAGCTACATTGTTTGCAGCAGGTATTCACAGTGGCTCTAAAGTCCTGCCTTAGTAGTGATGTTGTTATCCCAGTGACTCTTGGATGTATTAGAAACTTTACAGCCTATATGATTCAACATGTGACTAAGACGGAAGGCAATTTGAAGTTGGTCAAATGTCCATCCTCTCCTTTAGGCCACAGCTTTCTGAGCATCAATCCACCGCTGATTCCTCCAAAATTAAATTCCTGCTTTTGGAAAAACAGTATTAAAGGGGAAAAGCGGGACTTTTGGAGAAACTTGATAACAATTTGCTCCTCCACAGGCGCTCTTCCGTTTGGCTCTCACTGTTCTTTTGAACCGGATACATGTGGTTGGTCCGTTTCCAAACAGCGCTCGGCCTGGAGAAGGGTGGAAGGAGACGATCTTCTGGAGGAAAAAGACCTGCAGGGCGTCGCTCTGCAGAGCACACCAGGTCGGTTGTGTGTGTGTGTGTGTCTGTCCGTGTGTGTGCGCGCAGTAGGCTACATACGAAGTCTGTCTAGTCTATCTTGTCCTTTTCTGATTATTCACTGTGGTGTGGAAAGATATAAGTAACACTGTTCTTTCCAGACCAAGGTAATAATGCCTTGTTTGTGAAAGCCTTGTTATATTAATGCCACATAGATTTACATTGCATGTCCATGAAGAATTCATATGCATCGTTTGCAGAACAAATGAATCTTTAAAGAGCCCATAATAGCTTTATATTCAGTCTGATGTTACAGCTGCGTTCAGTTTTTTTTTTTTATATGCAGCTGTGTCTGTTGGGAATGTATGGCTTTTAAAGTATACAAAAAACGTTTAAACGATTTCTCTACTACTGATGTTCGTTTAAAATAAGCTTGTTGTGCTGGTTGGTGTTCTGCTGTGTCACATTTATTGTGCGCCCCAGGGCACTTCCTGTTTCTGCAGGTTAGAGAGAGTAACTCCCTAAGAGAGGCGTCCATTCAGAGCCTTTCGTTCCCTCCGCCAGTCTCCACCTCTGCCTGCCAGGTCAGTCATTCGGACGGATGGTTTAATAACTGTGTTTATATATTTTTGTTCCCATTTTATGGCAGCTCATTCACAACTAAAGATTTTGTCGGTATGCTAACATATATTGTTTTTTCTGTACAGTTGCGTTTCTCTCTCTACTTGTACGGGGACTTCAATGGTTCTTTGCTGGTGGCCATAGAGGAGAATGGGACTAACACTGCACCACTGGTGTGGGAGAGAAGCGATCAGTGGACAGACGACTGGGAAGATGTTGCCCTGCAGCTGACCGGCCTTCATCATGAGTGCGTAAAATGAAATCAAAAGGGCAGAGGAGCAGATAATTGTGTCACAGCCGTGCTACAGCTAGACAATCAGACACAGTCTCTTGTGTATAAAGCTCATCCCCATCATCCAACCGTAGCCACCTCTTCTTCCCCTCGCTATTTAAATTTGTTGACGTCAGGCTCTGCCATATTCCGATTTCCTTTTACATTGATGCTAAGAAAGAAGAAAATAAATGCTGTTTCTACTTATTTTCTACCATCTGTCATACAGGTGTTGTTATTTCATTTCTGTGGCCTTTCACATTAAGACAAAACATGTCATTCTTTCTAAAAACAGAAATATTTTGTTCTTTTTATCCAGGTTCCACATTAAGGTGACAGCTGTGTGGGGAAAAGGCTCTAATGCTGACGTCGCTCTCGATGATATTGCCCTCGGAGCAGCCTGCTTTGAAACAGGTAGGCTGTTGCTAACATGCCATCATAAACTGTTACAGACCATAACAGAAACAGCACCATTTAAATATGATCAAGCACATTTGTGGCTATTATAGTATTAAAAGAATATAAATAAAATATATTGTTAAAGGTATTTCACATGCTACGTAAATAAAAGGTTTGAATCATGGAAAATAAATGCAAATTGGTCTGCTTAAGTCATACTTGATGACTATGACCTGTCGTTACTGTTATCTAAAAACATTTTGAGATATTTCTGTCCAACTGTTGTTGCTGAAGATACAGATCTAAAACACATATTTTGTTTGTTCATAAGCAAACTCCTGCAGGGCGTCTTTAAATTAAAATGTGTGGCCACAGAGACCACTGCGCAGACTTGCTTATTAAACTCTAGAGCTAATACTGCTCAAATAGTTTATCCATCTTATATACTGTATGTAACACTGTGTCTCTCCTTACTACGTTTAGAATGATCAGTACTCTTTATGAAAGCAGAATCTTATTAATGAAATGTAGATCAGAGAGTATAGTGTAACTGATGACTGCCGTGTGTCGCTCAGCCCTGCAGCAGTTCTTAGTTATTTATTTGATGCCAATTGTGTTTGACGTGTGGCTTGCCATCATTTAATTCTGCTGCAGATGCAGTACCGCAATATAGCAGGAAACATGTGTACTCACATTCATTTGTCAAAGTCATTATACTTCATTTATTTTCCATTCTCTCAAACACGCAGAACGTCATTTAAAAAATCGTTTTCTCCTCTTTTCAAATGTTCCAGGTATGATTTTATCAATTAGTATTGTGATAAAGTTGAAACACATATTACATTTGACTCGGGTGTATCAGAGGGAAACGTCTGTTGTGTGTGTGTGGTCGCGGTTTGACTAAACAGGAACAGTTTCTGGTATCAGCTCTGGATCCAATTTTACTTTAATAGTCCATAACTCAGTTTCAAGTTTCCCCCATTGACATTTTGAGATCTTGTCTCTGATGGGGAGACTTGCATGCTTTTATGGTGTTGAAACGACCATTAGGCTGATGTTGTTTGAGTGAGCTTGCATTGGCGATGATATCACTGTGGACATCTGGTCTTGGATTGGACAAATTGCAAACAGCTCTAAACCTTTATCTTTGACAGAAACTGCATTAACTTAAACCATGAAAATGGACAATGTTTACTGTAAGCTAAGTAAGAAATACATGTATAGTGTTTTCCTGCTCAGGAATTAGTCTCAGGAAATGTGTCGCTATTCATCCAAAACACCCATCCTCGAGTCTAATTTATACTTTAGTGACATGCGGATGTTGACGGGCTCATTGTCTCTCTTTCTCCAAACCTTCCTCTTCTGTTGCCTCCTGTCTCCTCAGATTTGAACTCCCTCCTGCCCATGACGGACTTGGAGGATTTCTTAAGCCCTCTTCCAGAGCCTTCAGCCTCAGGTACTGTGATACCTTGTGAATTGTTTAAGCCTCCCTAGTGTACCATGTCTTTATAATCCATTCTGCACGCAGAATTTACATACCAGGTGGTGGATTGTACAATTGCAATTTCCTGTGACGCTTGAAGCTTTATATAGCATATCAGTTGACCAGGGCTGGTAATCCACTCAGCATGCAGCGCTCGCATACCAGGTGGATAATGCAATTTCCCCTGACCCTCCTAGACCTTGTGCTACATGTGTGTACTGTTTCCCAATGTTTATCTTTTTCTCTCGTATATATCTTTCTTCCAAGTGTATTTCTTGCTTGTAAATATACAGTACCTTTATTTTACCCAATCAGAAATCACCCACCAGCTAATGTAAGTGTTTGTTTTGTTGTCTCTAGAGGTGTCTTTGATGACATGGTTGTTTAACTCATGCGGTGCCAGCGGACCCTACGGTCCGACCCAGGCCCAGTGTGACAGCACCTACAGGAACAAAAATGTCAGTGTCACTGTGGGGAAGGAAGACCCTTTAAAAGGAGTCCAGATGTGGAGGGTACCAGCTACAAACAGATACATGTAAGTGATGGAAGAGTGGCTTTAATCTACCTGAGCTGTAAGGTGGAAATCAAGAGGCTGGTCAGTTATTTGTTTAAGTTGTTAAATAATGATTTTATATTGTTCCTATAGTCAACAAATCCCAAGAAAATGTGAAAAATCTACAAATAAGATTTAGTCTCTCTAGTAGTCAAAGCCTGATGTTGGTAATACTTCTGTGCCATACATTTTTACAGTTGTGCAGTTGTACTGGATGATGCATTTTTTATTACAGTGACATTGGGTATTCCAGTTTACTAAAATAAGACTGACAAGCAAAATATAACTTTTTTTTCTTCTTAAAACTGCCATGCCCAGGTTATATAGGAAATAACTGAGATTGTATATCTTAAAGGTGTGGTGTTTGAGCCTAAAAAAACAACAACAATATCTATCCACAACTATAGAACATGAGGGTGTGAGCCACAGACAGGGTAGGGTAAGTCAGAAATGATTGCGATACAAACTTATGATTTTTGGTTTAATTTCTGACAATAAAAAAAGACAGTGTTGTTATTTAGGCACAGTTATACATGATGACATCAGAGTTTCAATGTTTTTTTACATTTTTCTGAATGCCCTGAATAGTTCATTTGTATTAGCTTTAGTCTTTGAAGAGTCAAGCTGGGCTCGGGTGACAGTTTTATGATCTGCGTGCTTGGGCTCTAAACTTTCCTGTTCATGCAATCGTCCTGCCAGATCAAGACTTCAAACAATTAGATTGTCTTTGCACAGTCAGTCATGGGACCTCATTATCACGCTCACCACATGAAATGAGGCAACAGGAAAGTGGCTTCATCATAGGATCCACAGGGCGTTTAATTACTTTGGTTAGATAACACACAGCAGTACTTCATGCCAGTACTAACACACAGTGTCTGTTTGTAAGAGCAAATCTTTACAAAACAGCGATTGACTGTTTCTTCTTTTGTGTCAAAATATATCTGCCTGATAACTGTATTGCAGTGTCTCCATGTAGTGTGTTATATTCTTTGGAGCCAGAAAGCAATCTCTTTCAGTCACAGAATTTAAAACCCCATTATCTCCCTCAGGATCTCTGCGTATGGGGCTGCAGGAGGGAAAGGAGCAAAAAACCACAACAAACGCAACCACGGGGTCTTCATATCGGCCATATTTCCTCTGGAGAAAGGAGATCTACTTTACATCTTGGTGGGCCACCAGGGAGAGGATGCATGCCCCGGGGTGAGTAGGGTGAAATCAAACACTTTCTGAAAGGTTTTATTGAAGTTTTTGACAATCCATTGGGATATCGTTTGGAGACAAGAAAGTGACCTGGATCAAATGAATCTCTGGTTTCATTCTTCTGTGATGAGGGCTTCTCTCTCTGAAACTCAAATCTCCCTCTCTCCTGCTGTGTAGAGAAATCCCCACACTCAGAGGATCTGCCTGGGGGAGTCCTCAGTGATCGAAGACAACGTCGGCGGAGAGGCTGGAGGGGAGTGGGCTGGAGGAGGAGGGGGAGGAGGAGGGGCCACCTTCATCTTTAAGGTGAGGGTTTAAGTTCTGCATATCGTTTCTGTGGGTTTTCTTCATATATCGTGTGGATTAGGTGTACATAGTGTCGTGGCTTCCTTCCTTGTTTTTCCATCAAGCCACTAGACGCCTTAAACAGACAGTTCTAACTTGTTTCTTTCCTTAAATTACTCACCGTTTGAAGTGTTGCTTGGCCTCTAACTTCACGACTTAAAGGGTATTTGTACGGTTTGTATATACGTGTACGGTACGAGTACGCTTTAAGTTATGAAGTTATAAGCATTATCAAGGAAGAAAGAATACCTAAGTTGTTTGTTGTTTTATTTGAGTTTTGCCTATTTCTTATGAATATTGTAAAGGCCTAATTTCTTTGTTGNCACCTTAGGTATATAATTAACAACCATAAAACACTTTTTTCTCTTGGATTTTGGCCATAAGTCATTAAAAGCTTGTTTTAAAGGTCTCCTATTATACTATTTTTAGGCATATATTATAGGTCTCAGATATATAAAAAACATGTCTATGAAGTGTTTTGCTCAAAATACCCAACAGATCACCCATTCTAGCCATGCCTCATACCCCTCTATTTCAGCCCTGTTAGAGAAATGCTGATTCTGGGTCCGTAGCTTTGCAAAAAAGAAAAAGTGAAAAGAAAAAGGAGGGGGAGCTCATGCAGGAGAATTCTACCCAGATACTCAGCTAAACGCTGCCGTGATTAAACGCCATATTATGTACCAAACCACATCAAGGATTATTTCTGAAACAGTATAGAGCTCAAATGCTTTTTCTCTTGCGTGTTTACCACAAGGTGAGTACCTTTTTTATATCCTGCTTTTTTACACATGCTCTCTCCAGTATAGCGAAGCTTGCTAATGTAAACAAAGACCATATTACTTCCAAAACACATCGCGCATTGTTTCTGATAGCGACGTTTCTGATAGGGCCGTCGGTCTAAAGCCAGCCAACATTTGGGATATTACGTCATATCGGCACCAAATCTGGATCAGCTCCCTTATACCCCTGTTTTAAGAGATTTGGGTACGGAGGAAAAGAGAGAAGGTTGTATTTTCTGACACTTTGTGAGTTCCCTTACACACCGGGGACACATATTTATGTATAAAAGACATCAAAAAGTGCATTTTGCATGATAGGAGACCTTTAATGTCTAACAATATCCCATAAACACATAAAACATCTAAAAGTTGTTTTGAACTTCACTAATCGAGCCCCCTCTCCCAGCAGCTCCTCTGGGAACGCCTCTGCATGGCCACATGTCAACATCTTTGATCCTGGCGGTCGTGGTCTCCACCATCGCGAGTGGCATCGCGCTGATCTGCACCGGAGTCATTCTCAGTAAGAGACTCTCCCAGTTCTGTGTGCAGTCTGTGCCCTCCACCTTCCACCGGCTGTGAGTGAGCGCATCTGAACGTACAGATGCTAACAGATGTTGCTGACAACAAAAACAGGGACAGCTTTTTGAAGTGTTGGTGTAAATGCCCTTTTCTGGCTCTGCGCCGGATGATTAAATGGGCTGTGGGATAGATAGGGCTCTGAATGATGTGTTGCTGAGCACATATGGACACTTTTATTACAAGCACTTATTTCAGATGACTCTATTTCTGCTTCCTGTATCATTTGTTTTGTGCCAAAGAGTGTGAAACAAGATAATACGGCGATGGGAAGTGACATAATGGATATGATATTTGGTGTTTATTGCCTACAGTATGATTGCTTTTATAGCAGCACAAAACAGTAGTAAGCATCTCACCGTGTCGCTTAAATATATTAAAAAAAACATAGAATAGTTTGACATTTACCTAGGTTTCTCTCAGCTGGAGATGCGTTATGATGAGTGAGATTAGACAGCAGTAAATGTCAAAATGTATGATTCAGTTGCTTAAGAAACAATCATAATTACATAACAATATGGGGATGTAGACAGCTGTGATAAAGATAAGCCTTTTAGTCATTTTGAGAAGAACACAGTTGATCTTAACCCACGGGCATTGACTGTATGACACTAGGATATAGTAGTATAATAAGACTTGAGCTGTGGTACAGTAACATTGTTTTTACACAAAGCACTGCCAGGAAGATTTTTTTGTTTTTAAAAGAAGAGAAGGCACAATTTGTCTGATTTCTGTCATTTTAAACGAGTGGACAGTCAGACAATCTGTAAATCTAGCTTTATTAACCGCAGACACTTTATATACAGTTCGTATGACATTGTAACAATACGATTATGCAGTCATGTGCTATAATATAGGACGGTGAGGGATAATAGAGCTCATAAAACTTGTTTTTTGCACATTTGTCACCATTTCGACATCCATCAGCTGCAGATAATTAGGAAAGGAAGCCTGACATTTGGGTCCAACCATTAATCCTACAGTAGTTCCGATGTTTTCGTACAGCACATTCTCTCACCCTCGTCCTCTCGCTAACCTTAGTGAAAGTTCTGAATATTAAGCGAAGCTCAGCCGTAGAAGACTCACTCTTACGTTCCCAAACTCGGTTTTAGTGGATCTAAACTTTCTCAAAGAGCCTCCAGAGAAATCTGCACAGTGCTAGCTTCCTGTAAAATATCAATCACACTTCCAGCTCTCGGGGCTTTTTCGCTCTCTGATGAGACAACCAGGCACAGCGAGAGGCTTGGTGTTTTGACTGAGATGTTATATTAAAAAGTCCTGTCGGGAGAATTGTGAATATGTAATTAATCTGATGGATTAAAGGAGCAATATGGAGGGTTTTGCGTGACCAGAGCAAGTTCATGTCAGATTTACAGCAAAAGGAAACATCTTGATGACTCTGGGTCAATACAAATGTTTGATATGTATTGACCTTCAGGGAAGATTCCTAATGATCCAAGTGAGAATTTATCTGGTGAATTGATATCTTGACGCCATTGTTGGAGCAACACTTTTTTGAACACAGGAGAGGAAAATGAATCTGCATGTTACAAAGACAGGACATGTACTGACCTCACAGAGGAACCAGGTTTTATTCTGGACACTAAAGCGGTTCCTTTACTATATAGAAAAGGGTATTTCAACATCATGTTTGATCACAGTGTATTTACTATCCAAGACATTTGTGTTGTGGAGATTTATTTTTATAGGTTAGCTCCACATTACTTTATAGTACATTCTAGTGGCAGACTATTAGGATTTGTTTTTGGAGAAGATGTTAAAAGAAATGTATAAACTGCAGAGGAAAAAGCCTTTATGGTGGGATATGAGAAATATTGAATGTTGGGAATATGTGATGAAATTGTTATTCAAAACTACTTTTAGGAGATACATTTTTACATGGCAATTATTTTAGAGAAATAGGGAATGGAAACATTTGAAGTGTAAGTAGGGTGAGGACCAGCGAGGATGAATATCAGTCATGAGATACATGGTATTTTCAGATCAAGGACTAGTATTGAAGAGGAATGGACAGAAAACAAGTGAGGTGTTAGTAAGTCAAAGAAAAGTACAACAGATGTTCCAGTCACACATGTGTAATCAATATATCAGACATATTCATTGCAAAAAGGATGCTTATCTTGTTCATATAACCATTCATGAACAAAGAGCTGTTTACTGCATAACATACTCTTATAATTACCAAAGTTTAAACTTAGCTGATTTCTATGCAAAACATTTTTTTAATGAAAAATGAACAACTGTCACTTTCTCACTAACTGCACTGAGTATAAATGTGTAAATTAAATACTAAAACAACAAAAAATGACTTTGTGCATTTGCATTCAGCTTGCTTTGCGTTGCAGTACACACACCCTTCAGGTTAACAGTGTCTCTCACCTGAGCTCTCCCCCATGCAGGGAGGTAGTCTGTTCCCTGGGCGCCCCATCTGCTCCTCCTTCCCCTCCCCCTCCCCCTCCTCCTCCTACTCCTCATTTTCCTCCTCAAACTACCCTTCCCAATCTTCCCGACCCCCCCCCCATCCCGAGTCCCTAGCATCTGCACCGGGCGGTGGCTCGACGGCTCCTCTTACCTGCACGCAACACCCCCTCCCTGGCAGACTACCAACCTGCATCGGGGACGTGGTCTGCCTCCACGGCGGGTGAGTCCAAACTCACTGGCACAGACAGAGTAGGAGCAGTAACCAAGGAGAGGACATCCCACACTAACCTAAGTCCCTAAGAATGCTGTTTTTACATCCATAAGCATCATGAGATACAGCTTGACCCTTCCTTGTGTTACTGCTCCTACAGTTAGCAGATCAGATAAGTTGCTTCTACAACTTACATGCAAGTGTGGGGTCCAGTGAGTGATTTAAATAAAACCTTCTCAGACTTTAAAGTAAAAGTAGCTGGTTGTCTTGTCTTTGTCTTCAGTGTGGTACCGCAGGAAGAACTACCTGCACGCAGTGAGGGGGCGTCTGCAGAGTCCAGAGTACAAGCTGAGCAAGATCCGCTCCTCCACCATCATGACGGACTACAACCCAAACTACTGCTTTGCAGGGAAGGCCGCCTCGCTCAATGAACTAAAGGAAGTGCCGCGCAAGAACATAACACTTCTCAGGTAGAGCTAAATCACACACCATATTGAAATGTCAGGAAAAACACTGTACTCATGTGTCACTTGTGTTTTTTTCTTCCAGGGCTCTCGGCCACGGTGCATTTGGGGAAGTCTACGAAGGACAAGTCCTGGGGATTAGTGGCGATAACAGCCCCTCTCAGGTGGCCATAAAGGTCAGTGCTCACTCTGTAAGACACATGAGCACCAAGTTACACCTAAATGTCAGACGATAGCACCCCCCCAGGATTTACTTTCATTATACATAATCAACTAAACAGCCTCCCACAGGGGGGCTCCTGCCTCTTGGATCCAAAGGTCACACACGGATGAATGAATTGAAAAGACAAGGCTTTTGTAATGTCTTTATTTAGAGAAGGGTTGTTTATGTTTTACCAACATAATGTGAACGTGTGTAAAGGTGGTTTGTGCTATGTCAAAATTAAATCACTTATTGTAAAACTGCAGACAAAGATTTATAAATGCAAAAAAGTTGGTCAATGCCCTTAATCACTTGGCTTAAAACCAACACAAGGTTAAAAAGGAATATCTGAGTGAGCTGCACAAAGGTCTGCTGATTTGGTGGAAGGATTTCTCTCCTCTGGACCATGGCACACTCACTAACACGTCTCCCTCCGATTCCTTCTGCTCCACAGACTCTCCCAGAAATCTGCTCTGAACAGGATGAAATGGATTTCCTGATGGAGGCTCTGATTATGAGGTGCTCCTCCATCCTGCACCTCACACATTGATTCACTCACTGCACCCTTCTTAAAGCACACCTGACATGTGTGAAGCAGCACTGAGCTCACATCATCCGAGAGCAGCTGGCTCCTGAGTAACAGGAGATAACACCTGAGGCAAGATGAGCAACCTGACTCCCTTCAAATTAAACCTCTGCTATAGGGAAGAACACAGGCCCTATCTGCCTGTCTGCAGGGGTTTTTTCATCTCAGGAAAATAACTATGAAACAGATAACTTAAATATAGTTTATGACCTGTGTGGTCTTATTCCAAACATCTGTGGGGCATTTTTGCTTTATTAGATTCTTTCTTGATGGTTTAGAAAGACAAGACTCGATCAAGAACAAATAAGAGTGCCTTATTTAGAATCAAGTATTAGAGCTGAGATCACAGTTTATTATCACATATGTACATAAGTTCATAAAAAATATATGAAGCCATTTTTTAAATCTGGATTTGGAGTGCACACAAGGAATCTATTCGGTCAGGACGAGTTTTAAAAAGTCTCCAAAAAACTGAACAGAGGAGTTATGTATGTAGATTTAAAGGTGACCTATCATGCAAAATGCACTTTTGTATGTCTTTTATACATGAATATGTGTCCCCGGTGTTCCAGGGAACTCACCAAGTGTCAGAAAACACAACCCTCTCTATTTTCCTCCATACCCAAATCTCTTAAAAAAGGGGCTGCAATGGATCTGATACAGACTGATCCAGATTTGAACACTTTTATGACGTCACAGAAGTGGCGCTACGGCTATTGGGCCAACTCCACCAATCAGGAGGAGACAGCCACGGACATTGCCGTTCGAAAGCGCTGGAGACGCTGTAGTACATATGCCAGGCCTGTAGATGGTGCTGTTCTCACAGAATCAGCCCATGCAAAGACAGTGTTAAATTGAGCGAAATGAGGAATGGCTAAAATGCATGATCTGTTTGGTATTTTGAAAAATAAAAAGTATAAATATGCCTTATATAGGTATGGCCCTACACTATATTATTCAAATATAGCATGATAGGTCCACTTTAAAGAAGCATCCTTTTCTCTTTTTTTTAAAAATCTGTTTGCTAGTGTTTTGATCGTGTTAATCCCTTGCATGAAACTCTGAGTATTGAGCAGAAAGTGTTGCTTCATCTTGTTAAGGGTTTGCTGTGTGGTCCATCAGCTTTATCATTGGTCCAAAAGTGTGAAAAAGATATCACCATTTAAAAAACAAAAAAAACAAGACACTGATGAGGACTGTCAGCTAAAAGATATAGATAAGTACATTTTTACACTATCACACTGCTTAAATCGCCATCAGCAATGGGAGGGAAAAGTTCTAACTGAGCATGCAGAAAATAGTTTTTACTAACTATTCTGTCCCCCACGATGTTCCCTCGCAGACTGGTTAAAGCTTGAATTTGATTTATTAGAAATAAAACTTCATATATTTTAAGTGGATGAGGGACACATTCCTACTGCAATAGTTCCTTAAATTAAACTTGAGTGAGGCACCTTTTAGACTTTGTATATATACAATCTGAAGAAATGTGTAAAATACATCAAAACTACTATATTAAACATGTTGTTTTAATACGCAGCTTTTCCCCAGCCAATGAGATCACAGCTGATTTTTCCAGGTGTTCAGCACAGTCTTCAAATCTACTGTAGGATCACGAAGCACCTGTCTTCTCTTTCTCTCATCTACATTGCCTTTTTCTTTCTCCTTCCACTTTATAAAGAGAGCAAACATAAACACACAGCACATTTGATATATCGAACACACACACGCCGTCCTGCTAACCCAGGGGTTTTTACTGTTTGTCCATGCAGCAAGTTCAGCCATGACAACATCGTGCGCTGCATCGGTGTCAGTCTGAACATCCTGCCACGCTTCATCCTGCTGGAGCTGATGACCGGAGGAGACATGAAGAGCTTCCTGAGACAGAACAGACCACGAGCTGTACGTCTAAATGACACCCTCCTGTCTGTCTGTCTGTCTGTCTGTGTGTGTGTGTGTCTGTGTGTGTGTGTGTGTGTGTGTGTGTGTGTGTGTGTGTGTGTGTGTGTGTGTGTGTGTGTGTGTGTGTGTGTGTGTGTGTGTGTGTGTGTGTGTGTGTGTGTGTGTGTGTGTGTGTGTGTGTGTGTGTGTGTGTGTGTGTGTGTGTGTGTGTCTGTGTCTGTGTGTGTGTGTGTGTGTGTGTGTGTGTGTGTGTGTGTGTGTGTGTGTGTGTGTGTGTGTGTGTGGGAGGTGTGTGTTTGTGTGGTACGCTAAACTGAGCTGTGCTGTTTCCAGGGCCAGACTTCTTACCTCACCATGCGGGAGCTGCTGCAGATGGCTCGAGACATCGCCTTCGGCTGTCGCTACCTGGAGGAGAACCACTTCATTCACAGGTTCAGCTCCACACTGAGAGATCAGATTAAACAACATAACATAAAAATGTTCAAGATTTTAGAATGTTCGTTCTACTGCAACAAAAACACTAGAAAAAGCATTATGGCATTAGATCTTCATCCAGGAATGTATTGCTTTTTAACCTGATTATAAAATCAATATCAAGAAAATTACGAAATGTTTACATATTTATTCATTTGGACAGACTGTTGCATAATTGGCATTTTACATTTCCTGACCTTGTTTACTGTAAGCTCTAATAGTCAACATTTTCTTGCAGCAGGAAAAGCTGCAGCTTTTAAATAAATAAGAAACCGCATGAGAATTGATTAATATTAATCTGTATACAAATCCCTTTAAAAATAAATGTGGTTCCCTTTTAACAAGAAACCAAACCATAATCTATTGTAGAAAAATGAATATGGGTTTAGTGCCATCATGAAGATACATTTTCTGACAGATCCTGTGTTTTTCAGAGACATTGCTGCGAGAAATTGCCTGCTCACCTGCCCTGGACCAGACCGAGTGGCTAAAATCGGAGACTTTGGCATGGCACGAGACATATACAGGTTCGCAAGCTGAATTTGCATCGTCACACACTGCATGGCAGTCCGCATGAAAGCACACAGGATGACTTACGATGATGGAGGCAGCAGTCTGCGCAGCACTTGGCTGATGTAGCAAATGGAGGACCGGTTGAAAAGCTATCTAATTATCCTCCGCGGGGCCAGAATCAGAATTTACTTACAGAGTTCATGGCCCTGTGGTACTGTATTTACCTTCTCTTCTAAGCAGATGATAAATGGACATTCCTAAATCTGATTGTTTTGCTTTTCTCATATCACAGAGCCAGCTATTACAGGAAAGGTGGTCGTGCAATGCTGCCCGTTAAATGGATGCCACCGGAGGCCTTCATGGAGGGAATCTTCACCTGCAAGACTGATACATGGTATGGATACTTAACACATAATATCAAAAGAAGTAAGAAAGAGAAACTGTTTTTAATGGCGTTTTCCTCCCTCTTTTATTTAGTTTACAACCTGTTATTTAATGTATGTTACTTTAAACTGGCGAAAATGTAGGTCTTTGATAAATGCTGAATATCATGTGTTCAAGCTAATTGCTTTCACTCTAACAATTCCAACATCTAAAACCAGATGAAGCCGATTTTAATTGAAGATGTTTCCTTCCACCCATGTCAAAACGTTCTGACAATTATCCCAGCGCCTAATTGCAGCTGATTTAAAAGCCTCTGTGCAATCAGCAAAACACAAAATGCAAAGATGGAAATCATTTTACTACTAAACAAAACCACTCAGACGTACAAAGAAGTCGGCAAAAATATGCTCAGTGTGAACATCTTCACTAGACAAAGGAGCATCTGTATTCAAGACACAAAACTGAACTAAGTGCGCAGTGAGGGGAAATATTTAAACTGCTTTTGACAAAATAAGTCAAATATTTAACATGTCAAATTTCACTTTTAAAGGGTGGAAGAAACGTTTGTTTACAGATAAAGTCTGAACTTTGTAAACAGAATTTTTATGTGGAGGCGGCGATCCATAAAACTCAGTCAAACTTTGCGGTTGGAATATTTTCAGGATAGATTTGACCACAGAGAAGTGAAACACTGATTTGTTTCACCAATCTTAAAAACAGAAAGTTCCCGGCAGCACTTTACGATGTTTGGATCCTACTGTCTGAAAACGTGTTTGACAGTAACTGCGTGTGGTTCAGAACTCAGCCCCAATGAGAGTAAAGCCAACAAACATCAATCTTTTAAAAATAAAACCACATTAATACCTTAGAGGCTGATACAACAGATTTGGAAACAACAATTGCTTCTAACCAATGCAGGATTACATGCTGATGTCCTCTGAGGAGAGCAGGTCGACATGTGAAGCACAGTCAGTCAGAGTGAGCTGAGTTTCTGGTCTGTCTCTCCCCCTGCAGGTCGTTTGGAGTGCTGCTGTGGGAGATCCTCTCTCTGGGGTACATGCCGTATCCCTGTAAGACCAACCAGGAGGTGCTGGAGTTCGTCACCAGCGGAGGCCGGATGGATCCTCCCAAGAGCTGCCCGGGGCCTGTGTGAGTCCTGAGGGAGAAACAATAAAGAGAGGAGCCTGGGTGTGAAGTTAGAGCAGTTCACATCCAGCGTGGAGGCATGGATTCTGCATTCTTTAACACCTTTGAAAGGGAATTGATTCAACTTTCTGAAAGTTCTCCCTGCTTCTTATCTCAGAAATAAAAAAGAGCATAAGGCCAGAAAAAATCAGGGGAGGAAAATAAAGTTGGTATGTCAAGAATAACTTTTGACCAAAGCTAAAGCAAGTAGTTTGATTTATACATTTATTTGAACAAATTGTTTTCCTCTAAGTATAAGAGTGATGTATAAGCAGTAAGGACTTTTATGTTAGGAGATTATCGCATGTCTGATCGTATTACATGTACCTATTTCAATAGATGGTTCACATATACAGTTTGAACTAAACTATAAATAAAATGATTATCTTCTTCATTTATCCGTTTTTTGGTTTTAAATAATTAATGCTTGTAATAATCACTTTCTGTTTATTCGTGTTATATATCATTTATTGTATAGTTTATGTATTTCTCTTGTTTTTTCATATATTGTAAATCACCTTGTAAATCGTTTTTTTGTTTTCTGTAGCTATCGGGTGATGACCCAGTGTTGGCAGCACTGCCCCGAGCACCGGCCCAACTTCTCCACCATCCTGGAGAGAATGAACTACTGCTCTCAGGTATACTCTTTCAGATATATATATACAGTATATACTCCTTTTTCCTTCATTTTGTTTTGTTTATTAATAACCTTTCCCCTTCACTACTCTACCAGGACCCAGATGTGATCAACACCCCCCTACCAGTGGAGTACTCCCCCACATCAGAGGACGACAGCAGCACAATAATCCGTCCCTCTGACCACACCTCCTCCAGCCTCACTCCCCTCCTGGTGTCCCATCCTGTCTCCCAGTCCCCCTCCCCCCAGCTGGGTCTCTCCTCTCTGGGCCTTGGTTCCGCCCCTCTTCCCCCGCAGCCCACCAAACCCCGTCTGCTCCTCCAGAGGACCCAGCCCGTCCACCACGAGGTGACGTCCTGCCGCGAGGCTCTGGAGCCGTCCTGGGCCGAGCCTGTTCCAGCCCCCGGTCTGTCGGCAGGAGGCCACTGGCTTCAACCCGAGCCCCCCCACCACCGACCGTGCTCCAGAAACAGCTCTTCCTCAGGGAGCCAGAGGCTGAAGAACAAGACCAAGAACCTGTGGAACCCCACATATGGATCCTGGGTTCTGGAAAACCTCCGTGGGAAGAAAACACTAGCTCACACTCAGTCCATGCCTCTCTCCAGCTCCGCCTCCTCCAACTCTCAGGCCTTGGAGAGCAACGAGGCTGCGTGTGACCTCAGTCCTTCCTCGACACCGTCCCCTTCTTCTCAGGCTCAAGCGACTCCGAGCACATCCTCCCATAAGACCCCAACTGGTGGCACCACCAAAGCTGGAATGGATCTGGCTAAGTTACAGAGTTTCCCCTGTGGCAACGTCAACTACGCCTACGATGAGCAAAGCTACGAGGCGGAGAGGTTACCCCTGGTGAAGCTCAAAGCCCCAGAAGCCATCTCCAACACCAGCTCTGCCCCCAGTGCCTCTTCAGGGACAGGCCTGGGCCTGGCGCTGGGTCTCCCCCCCTCCTCCTCCTCATCCTGCATGCCCAAGCTGCTGCTGAAGCGCCACGCAAGCTACGGACACGAGGACATGAGGAGACACACCAAAGCTGAGAAGCCCACACGTGACCGAGACTCAGGCTTCTCTTTGTCTGAAGACCTCAGCGTCACCCCCATCTAAGAAACCGCCTTCTATTACAGGGATTTAGATTGATATAAAAATGAAATGTCCCCCCCCAAAGCGCTTTTTCTCACCAGCTGAGACTAAAGTGTTTTTGAGTTTCTGGAACAAAAAGCATGACCACCACAGTCTGAGAGCCACTACATCGAATTTATTAGAGCTCTGGGAATGCTGGAAAACACAAACATGCCTCTGCTCTGTGACACAGAGAGCCAACGCTGGACTCAGAGCTCCTTCCTGGGCCTCTGGTAGATGAACACTGGACGACAAGATGCTTTCTCTTGTCCACATTAAATAACTGCTGTAAATGGAATCCTTTTCTACCTTTTATGTTTTAGTTTTTTCATGAGAGCTTTTGCTGTAATAAATGTTGCATAATTGTAAACCATTTGTTGGAATTTGTAGTAATCAGTGTAGGCTACAGAAGGACCGTAACATGCCAAAAATATTGAGCCATTGGGAAGAGAATCGCCAAACGTGTGTTTTTGTTTGAGAATGTTTAATTTCAGAAGTTTGTTATTCAGAAAAGGCTCTAATTACTAAAACGTTTCATTTTGAATTGTATGCATACATCAGATACACTTATGTGTTTCGGATTTTCTTCACCCTACACAATGTGAAAGCACATACTTCAAGTATATTGCAATAACATGTCTCTGCTGTTTTCTCTCAACACAAGGTCTACTTACTTGGCGCTCCTAATGCGTCCCCAGCAGATGGGAGCTTGCTGAGTTTTCCATGGAGGTGATTTAGTTAAGTTCACTTTTAAGATAAAACTCAAGAAATGTCTCTGCTACCGGCCCAGAAATAGTCATGCACTTAAACTGCTTTACATTTCAGATAGTGTGCGGATTAAACCAACAAGATATTATGTTTTATTGGTGAGCTTCAGAGAAACGAGCAGATATTTCAAGGGTGGCTGTTTTCCAGTTCCCTCGTAGGTATGCTAAGCTAACCACTTGCTAGCTGTAGCTACAAACTACTATGAAAGTGGTTTCTATTTTCTCATCCAACTCTTTAGCAAAATGTTATATTTTCCATAAAACAAATCGCCTTATATAGTTTTAGAATTGCTTTTGTTAAGTGGTGACTTGCTTCCTGTATAGTCAATGATTAAGTGGAGCTTTTGCTGAGAAATGTTTGCCAATTTACATAAATGTATTATTTTTTCACATTTTTTACTGTTCTCTTTCCCTATGTCCCCATATTTACTTGGACCGCAGGTCTCATAAATGTATAAGCGTGTAGAATGTGATGACCATGCAGCTGTGGAGATATTTTTGTACTCACTTCGTACACTGGACTAATCCATTTGCATTTGTAGCTGTATTGTTTTTTTCACTTATGTTAATGATGGATCTGTAGTTGATCACTGCCATTAAATACTGCTGCACTGCATCTGCTGATGTAGTGCTGGTAGTACCTATGTTTACTCAGCAGGGGGAGGTATTCAGATATACCAAAGGTGCTGCTGTATCTCAGTTCATATTATTCAAAGATTATTCAGTATTTATGTTTCTTATTTAATCGATTGTGTTTGATACGTGTCTTTATTTTCATCCTAAACATTTATTTTTGAATATGTTGTGTGACTGGTTAAATGTATATAGGGGTTATTTAGGCTTACTGTATGTGTTTATGCTCAGGCCTGATGTTAGTGAGAGATGTTAGGGTTGCTCTTAATTCCACTTAAAATTAGAAACGGTGACTCACCAAAAGGCTGACTATCTTTTTCTAAAGTCACATTTTTAGCTAGAGATGTGCCATTAAAAAAACATTGATTAATGTGGAATTTATTTTACAGAGAAAGACAAATCCATCTGTGTCCTGCTCTCAGTGTATATTCTTGGCCTGGTGCATTTTATTTCACACTTATTATAAATGTTTTTTCTTCTGTATTCTTGAAGTAGCTGAGGGTGTTATGCCTCAACCAAAAATGCAAAGATATTCTATGCAAAACACTGTATTTCACACTTTCCTCTAACCTTACTGTGCCCCAAATAAATCAACATATATTGATCTTATGTGTTTGAATCTGATCAGTTACACGATGTGAGCTCACTCCTTACTAACATACTAAAATACCACAATAGTGTTCTACTATTAAGAATAAAAACGAACAGTATTTGCCCTTCGAGTCCCCCAGTCAGAGCTGGTGGATGTGGCCAGGGAAAGGGAGGTTTGGGGCCCTCTACTGGATCTGCTACTGTACTCGGACAAGCGGTAAAAGAAGGATGGATGGAGTATTTGCTATTTTTAATTTGATATACATTTTCATTCTTTACACTTGCACAAATGTGCTAGAACAAGAAAGGAAAAAATAATTACAAGTTTGATTACAATCAATGAAAGAAATATAAATTGATACGTAGTAAAAAAGTTTGTCAGAACAGTTCAAACTAATCATCATGCAGTACTACTTGTAGTTATATATATCTGTGAGTTTAACACCACACAGAATTTCCCCTTTAATGTCACACTTGCAGATGTAACATTATGACTGAGGGGTTAGATGGTAATAAGGAGGATTTAGGACTTTGCTTACCTACTCCTTGTTTTTAAGTCGTGTTTCACGTGTCACCCTGAAACTAAAATGCATATCCCTACACTTTCACTTCTGTTCATTTTGTAGGAAGTTGAATTAGTGTCAGTTCATTTGCTCAATCTTTCAGTAACTAGTGACAAATTCTCTGCTCCTCTCTGTTAATCGTGTCTTTTCTATCAGTGGATTTATCAGAGTAATACAATGCTCTTTCTTGTAGCATGTATGCACTTTTTTAACATTTATCATCCAGCACCCAGGCAAATCTACATGTATGAAACCTCCCTCAGAGGCTCTCTGTCCGTTAGTTTGACTTCCCATAGGTCACGGGTCACTGACAGCCTGTCTCCTTGGTAACTGAGCTGAAGGACTCTTCATTGCTGACAGACTTCAGAGTGTCAAGGAGGTTTTGCAGCCCCCACAGGTATCCGTCCTCCCGGTTGCCTTCCTGCCAGGGAATGTCGTGATTTAACGTCTGGTCCTCCGGTAACGCTGTCGTCTTTCCAAAGTCAATGATCCACACCTGTGCATTGCTCTTGTGGTCGTGGATAAAGAGGAGAGAGCTGCCAATAACCTATAGAAAACAAGACGGTTTTCATATTAGCCTTTCCTTTTCCCTCTTCTAATCGAACATTCATTCTGATGAGGGAAAACACAACAGTGTGTTTTTTTGTTGTCAATTAGCTCGTTCTTCACCGGAGAGATCAGAATCAGACATCCTCTGTTTGTCCTTCAATTGTTACAATACCAAAGGCACAGTGCAGATAACACGTATATAAATAAAGAGTGGACTGGTTAGCTTAAAGTATTTTTGATGGTGTTAAGACAGTGGTACATCATTCACATTCAGATCTTTTGAAGGGTTGGTGTTCAATCCCTTAAGTTGAGCTTTAGTTCCTACAACAGTTGTTTTAAGAGTTCATTTTTGATGCTTTAATTTGCCATCATGTTTTTAGATCGGTCTCACCTCGTGTTGCTTGAAGAACTCTGACGTCTTCAGGGCCTGCTGGATCTCCTTGAGTCTGCTCAGGTAAGACTTCTGAGTGAGAAGAGAAAAACAGTGATGAGCAGATTGTAAAATACTAACATTACAAGCAGTCTTAAATTATAATTAACTGTTGCAGCTAACAGGGTGTATAGAGTGTGTCCTACTATAATAGAAAACTCAAACAGCATTACGGACTCTGACTGTGTGTATTTTTATTTACTATTTAGGCTTTTATCATTATCTGTCCACCAACCTTATCGAAATCGGAGGATGAAAACCTCTTTAATTGTCACACATACATGCACACAGCAGCACACACAGTGACATTTGACCTTAGTGTAAGGACTGAGTGATAAGTATTAAAAATAATGTATATTTGTCAGAACCAGGATATGAGAGCTTACTCAACAGGTGTGTTTGCAGTTAGTGTTGTGTTCCAGGTAATGCCTGTGTGACCGCCTTGTGTATACGACAGTAAGGTTATGTTTGTCTTTATATGCATGAATAAAAAGCTAACGTGTGCAGAAGCAAAGTGACTGCCACGTACTAGGATGTCGGGGTTCCCTCCGACAAAGTCCTTGAACACTTGGACAACATCCTGCTTCGATTGGGTTTTCTTGAAATCAGTGCGACATGTGCCGTCAGATTTCTGAAAAAGAGGAAATATTACATAATAAAAATACTTTTTGCCTCAGATTGGACTGAATGTATGAACATTCTTTAAATAAATACATTTAGTTTAAAGGAATAACACATTTCATAACATCAAATCATCAGTTAACAAACTCACACACAACTTATACAGCAGGATAGTCCAAGTCTCTAATCGACTTAGTCTCACTACTTCACCAAAACATTACTTAATACACTTTCAACAATACTTGTATTTACTGTAAATAAATCTAGCAGATTGGAATCCTTTTCGTATTACATATGGCCATATGACCGATGGATAATACAACAATCATCATATCAAGTATTTCAGCTTAGACACATCATGATAATGATTTGTGATTGATTGGAGATGGTGCTCATGTTTTCAATTATAGCTTTATAGGGCCTTGTTCAACGGTTTAAGTGTATTTTAATGTATCCAATGAATACCACTAATGACATGTCCCTCTACCTTGATCCCTTCTATTCTGAAGCCCAGGGTGTTGGTGGAGCTCATGCTCTCCCTCCACTGCATGTAGCGAGGCTTGGTGACCCCGCGCTGAGAATGCTCCTGGGGGGTCGGCCCCTCACTGTCCACCTCCACCATCTTCCTGTACAGGTCTTCTCTCTGCTTGGGCCGCTCCCGCGCCCGGACCAGCTCCTCCTCCAAGTACGTCCTGAAAAAGCAAGAGGAATGAGGCCTCAGGTGAAGGAGGTGCATGTTTACACACTACTGGCTAAGTGTTCTCTGCATTTAAGTAAATATTAAACCGTGTTTACTTTCAGGGTTTGTCTTGCACCCTTAGTTATTAAGATACAAGAACTTAGCAATGAAATAAACTCTCCTGCTGCACTTAAACCAGAGAGATCCTTTTTAAACATCAATCAGCTGACCATTGTATAAAAATGCCCAAACTGAACTACTCTGTTGAAGGCAACATACTGTATGAAATTCAGCAGCGCATTCACACTTTGTATTCTTTCATACCACACAGTATGGTGCAAGCAGATGTGGATTTCAGTTTCAGTTTGTGAGCTTCACTTCCTCTCTGCTGAAGAGGGAAGCTGAGAGGAGAATCCAGCATTCAGCGTTCAACTGTGTGAAAGTCTGAGTGCGTGTCTGAGTGCAACTTAGCGGTTTTGCAACATTGTGGTGTGAGTGTTTTTGATGAAAGGGGAGTCTCCAGGGACACCCTTAGTTAGTGTTTGTTTGTGTATATATGTGTGTGTGTGTAGCCTTTGAAACATAAACGCACAGAAAGGCTAAGCAGGCAATATAATAATACTTCAAGTGTGTATCGTAATGTGTATGTTAGTTTAGCGCATGTGTGCAATGCATGTTAAACTGGAAATAGTTATCAGGGACCTCTACATGTGCATGTACAGTACATTCATGTGTGTGTGTGTGTGTGTGTGTGTGTGTGTGTGTGTGTGTGTGTGTGTGTGTGTGTGTGTGTGTGTGTGTGTGTGTGTGTGTGTGTGTGTGTGTGTGTGTGTGTGTGTGTGTGTGTGTGTCCTGTGCACATAGCGCATTGAGGCACCCCGCCCGCTGCGGCAGGAAGCCAAGCATATAGCCTGCAGTTACAACAGGTGTTCCCTTGTAGAGCAAACATACTTTAGGCGGCACATACTGCTTATTCATTCTGAGAAATAAACTACAAAACCGTTTCACGTGTTGAAAAACGAAGGTTATAATTATAGAATATATGCGTAAATCTCTAATATAAGTAATTCAATGTATACCTTACTTTCTTACCTCACTCCCATCTTGCAGTCCATAACATTGGGGAGGTCAAAGTTTGACAGGAGGTCAGTCATATGAAGGAAAGACTCTCCATCTTTTTCCACAACACCGTGGAAACTGGGCACGAACGGGAGCAGCACGTCATCTCTTAGCTTCTCGAAACACTGCTTCTCGTTCTCAGAGAACTTCTTCAGGATGTTGCCCTCGTCTGCTGCTCTGAAGTTCCCTGAGATAAAAAGAAGATTTCAGGTTGCTTTTACAAACATTAGGAATGAAATGCTAGAAATGACTCATAATGACTAGTTTATCCTTTTTGAATCCATGTTTTTCTGCTGCAGAGGGGATTGTTTTCATTACTAAAATTAAAACTAAACAATAGAACAATAAAGTGGGGGGGAAAAGTTAAACAACATGAACATACATTTATTTTAGTTTTAGTTTTTTTTAGCTATAATGTATAGGAGGCGTGTGGCGCAGTGGATGTTGGTGTTCGGATCAAGGGGTCACAGGTTCAAACCCCACTGCAGTCTGCATGTCGTTATGGGCAAGACACTTCACCCCAAATTGCTCCTGTGGGAATTGCCCACAGTATTGAGTATGTAAGTCGCTTTGGATAAAAGCGTCTAACAAGTAACATGTAATGTATCGCTGTTGAAAAAAGGAAACAGCATGAATTTCCAGCAGCTCTCGTGACATTACCCACAGAAATGAAGTGGCTTTGCCAGAACTGTTTTACATCGGACACATTTAAGTAGCGAGAAGATTAAACATTAATGCCATTTCTACAAAGCTCTCCAACCATATATCTTGTAGGTGAATGCAGCTACATCATTCTCAGACATTATAGTTGGACCTGCAAAAAACGAATTAAAAACTGATCTAGAAATTTAAACGTCAAAATAAAGAATAACAACCCTGGTTGCAGGGTCAAATTAAGTATTTCCATCCATCGTGGGGACAATCCCCGACCTCTTACCCGCACCTTCTCTTTTTCATTAAAGCTGTCACAGAAGTTAAACAACTGATCTGAACAAGTCATACCTTTATGCCCGGCTAGCTGAACCCAATTTAGTTTTCTCCTCTGCGTAGCGCTGAAGGGCCAGTGGACGACCGTCTTCAACTTCCACCACGGCTTGCTCTGGAGAACACATGCAAGCACACAGAAGTAAATATAATAGAACAAAATAGACATGTGGTAAAGCGGCGAGTACAGTTTTTATCCTGTGTCCTCCATATCAATTATTTGAGAACATGAAGAAGTGCTGACCTTGTCCATCCTTCACTGTTTGAATAAAAAGTGTTTATATGCAGTTAATCTGATGCCAGCCGTTTAGTTTTCCACTGCATGAAACCCTAATCTAGGTAATTGAATCTGCACTAGACATCTCTATTCAGCATCTACTGCTTAGTGTGGGTAAAAATCCACTATCTAAAATCAGTTTCCTGGTTATATTGCTTTTATCTTGAAGTATAAAAATGTCCCACTGAATTAAACATGCAACATTTGTCATCTGCAGTCAGATTGCATTTTTTTATGGGAAAATATGAAGGTTTAACACAGAATAATCAAGGGTGACATTGCGCTTGCTGCTGGCATCTTGATTGCCACTCAGCAAAGTCTGAATTGTTCGGTGTCATACTGTATGACTGCAACAAATCAAATTATGCACTGAATCCTGAACAAAGCAAAATAAAAAAGATTACTGATGGGCAAATTATATTTACTCGGCTGGGATGTTTATTCTTTCATGGTTGTTTGTTTGAGGACTCCTCTCATTGCAGGTTTGCTTTCTCCTTTTTTCCTCTGTCTCTTGCTATGCAAACATCACATATCCACACACACAGAAAAACACAGGAACAGCTTGCATATTTCACAGAGACACTGTAGTTCTTCACACTTCTGGAGAACTGCTTGCTTTATTCCCTCCAAGACTAAATCTCAAATAACACACACTTAAACATTGAGAGGGATATATTTCTTTACAATAATCTCAAACATAATCATAAGGAAAATACACACGCATGAACAACCTCCTAGACGTAGGAGAGGGAAAGAAGTACGTGTTGTTGTGATCCTATCTTGAGGCTTTGCAGAGGTCATTTTATTCTGTGTTCTGATTGAAACAGGAAATGAAACAGGGACTGTGTGTTCATGAAACACAAAGCTCTGCCGCAGCACACCAAGTCTGGTAAATGTCAGGGGATACACTTCACTTACTATGGTGCTACTACTTCACGGATCATATCCAATTGTGAGGGTGTTTATTGGCTTGTCAGTGGACACCGGCAGATACTGTGTACATTTTTTATTTATATTGAATTCCTTGCACACTTAATGTAGATAATATCCTACTTTTATATTTTTTTAGCTGTAAATTGGTCCTTCAATAGTGTTTTCTTTGTCAGATAGTTTACAGATTTGTATTTCACGGTCAACTTTCTATACCTTAGTGCTGTTCTTATTTCTATTTTTGAAATGTTTCTATTTTATAGTTGTTTATTTTCTACTCTTTTTAATTTATAATAATGTGCAATGCCTTGTTGTTTTTTTATCAAAGTCAAAGTCATCTTTATTGTCAATCTTTCCGTTTGTGTGTACAGACAGAGAGATCGAAATACCATTTTCCCACAATCCCGAATACAAAAAGACATATATATTAAAATCTATATCCTATATATACATAATCAACAGACACATGTATACATATGAACACATTAAGATAAAAACACAACATCAATATACACAAAAAAACAGTCGCTTCAATATCTTTGGGAATGTACATTAGTGCAAGCTAATGCTGCTGTGACGAAAATAAATCCCCATTTGGGATCACTATTTATCTTATCTTATTAACTGTGAGTTACAAACTCATGAACATTTTTAAATCACACTATTTGTCGCACTGATAATCATACACAGTAATGTGTACTAAAATGATATTGTGTATAGCTATAGGAAGCCAAGAACAAATAGAAAAAAGAGATACAAGTTTGTTTTATCATGTGGCGTTAATTCTTATGCACAGACTGAGAGGCAATGGAATCTCTGAGTTTCATATATATTTATATTTTACACGCCATGGTGCCCCAGCCAGCCGTGATGACAGAAACCACAAGAGATTGAACTGATAACACTTAGGAATAATACTGGTTTCACTCTCAAGAACTGTACAAAGCAGAGTTCATCAATAATACTGTACTTAGTACAATATTAAACATTTCAGCACTCTTGGCAGCAGGAAAAATACAAGGGGCCTCAATTACACACTGTTGTTTTATGAGGTATCACAGGTCAAATGTGTTGAGAAACACTGAATAAATCCTTTACATTTGTTGTGTTTCTGATTCTTTAATGAATGAATGAAGCTTATGATATGTTTTTCATAGTTCGGTCTTAATTCTAATAGTAGCCATATATCAAAGTAGGGGAGTCAAAAGTCCAATAGTTCCCTCTGAAATGCCATAAAGCAGAAGTAAAAAAGGGCAGAAAATAGGAATATTCAAATAAAAGCAGCTCAAAGTTGTGCAGAACTTGAGTGAATGTACATAGTTACTTTTAACCACAACCTAATATAAATTCCACACAAATGCTCTGTTGTGTTAGTCTAATGTTTGCTTTCTCTTCAACACTGAGTCTATACAACAGTGTTGATCCGAGCCTTTGGGGAAGTTATGAACGGCGCCAACACACACAACTGAGAGCAAACATTACCAATTCCCAACAATTCATTTCAAAGGACTGAGGAAAACAACAGAGAGTCGATGTGACTCGCCCAGCCAAACATTGTTTTTCCACGGTACGCTAAGTGTCACCTTGACATGCAAATGAGATTCAAACCACTGCAAGATGATGAAATGAATTATGCTGCAATCACAAGCAAATGCTCTTTGTTGCATTTATATTGAAAGAACTTTGCTCCATTGGACCTTTATCTCTAGAATACATGCTTTAAAAGCGTGAACTGGCAAAAGCTTAGTGCTGATACACAGTGTGATTGACTTCCTGAAGTGTGGCGTTGTTAAATGTCAAAGGCCACAGTTTGGTTATTATTGACCACAGAAAAACATATTACACAATAACATGTGAGCTTGTGCTGCACTTTGTGTGTCTGTGTTGGGTGTGTGAGTGTGTGTGGGTGTTGATGTGTGGGCAGAAGCATAAAAGTGTAACCGAGGTGTCACCAGCAGCATATTTCCATTTAAAAGTGCAAGGCCTTAAAGTGCCAGAATGGAGTTTTATTTGGAAAACCTTCACACTGAGCCACGCTTGATGGACAGTGTGACTCTTTCTCACACACTTGCACACAGGCTAAACAGGCAATGTGTATTCAGTCTGTTTAAAATAAAGTGACAGCTACAGACTTTGTATGGAGAAGGCAAAGAGAACTAGCGGCACGATTAAAACACACAAACACACACACCCAATGACAGTCTGAACCTGAATCTCATGCAGGGACTGGTTTAGACAAAAAGCAGGTTGTGCTGTAAGTGCAGAAACCAATGGTGACTCACTAGTACCATCACACTTCCCACTAAATCACACTAAATGCACGTTTTTTCGGTAGAATATCAAGAATGTGTGCTTCTGAAAGGTATTAAACTGCTCTATTTGAATGTTCAACAAGACTCAGACTTCTCGGCCCACGACTAAAAAGTCTTGAATGTCAAATAAATGTTCACCCTCAGAGTGTATTGAAGTAAAGGCCGATCCTTCAACACTTGTCTGTTTGCTGAAGGAGGGACGCAGAGTCATAAAGGTCAGGCATTACAGCACCAAACCATGACCTGACATTTAACACGCACATTAATTTCTATTATTTTTAATGACATGTACACTTAATCGTACAATATGTAGTTTTCTAACAAACTTAAAAGGGGCCCATAGGAGTGTTTCATTGCAGTCAGCTCCCCCTCTAAAAAAATATCTCATAATCATTGTTCAGGATATTTTTGCAAGCAGCCGAATTATTCTCCTCTCTGAAACAAACTGACCAGGGGAAGAAACTGGTATAAACAGAAGTATAAAAAAGCAGTTTAACTTTCTGTTTTCAGTGTTTTGTTAGTAAAGGCACATAGCTCAAGGCTAACGCTTGTTTGGCTTGTTTCTCTCAAAATGTGGTAAAAGTGTGGCCTGTAACTGGATTAAAAGTTAATGTTTTAAAGCTACTGGCAGAATGCGGAGAAGTGCAGAAGACTTGATTAAAATTAAGAATTTATCCATTACAAATTTTAAGAAACATTTGGTATAATGTAAGTATTATATTCAACAACATATTTAACATAAGTATAGTCATTATTGATATAAAAGTAAATGACTGTTTTCAAAATAGTGATTATTGAGGCTGTGATTCTTATTAACAATTTGTACCATGTGCCCTTTAAGATAATCTGCTGTAAACAAAATGACGTGTCATGTTTCCTCACAGCAAAGGTCATCAAGCTTTCAGTGGCTTCTTCATGTTGTCTTAACAGCGCCGGGGATCATTAAGGTGATGTGAGAGGCTCTGATAAGCCATTAAACATAAGCAGGGATAATGTGATTTCAATGGGGACAATCACATTTCCTCAAAGATTATCCTGCGCTCTCTAGCAAGGATCTCACAGTTGTTTAATCTTTCACCGGACATAATCTTAAGCAACAAGAGGAGAGTATCACTCTGACAACTGAAATATCCCAGATCTCAAACAGCATACCTAAGAGCAGAACAGATACAAAAATAACTTAGTAGAAGTGACTAATCCCCAATACTGCTGAACTCACTTGTAAAACATGCTTTTTATGGGACTTAAAACATCAATCAAGCTAACAAATACTAACACTGTAATTGGCTCCCCTCTGCAGTCAGAGGTCCCTGTGGTCCTCTGAGAGGAAGTAGTTTGCTGACTGCTGTTTATCAGATGCTGTGCTTCACTGTTTTCAAATCATCAACTTTTTACTGTAACTGGATCATTATAGGGGGATGCAGACATCCTTTCCTGCCCCACCATGCAAACAATTCACTTTTACTACATTACATTGAAACTTGTTTACATCACAGATTATTCATTTGCAATTACTGACGCCTCTCTGCCACAAAAATATTACTTTGGTTAATATACATTAAAGATTTAAATAGTGCACTTTTCTAGAAATCTTTTGAACTTGTGTGATTGTCATATTTTCTTCAACACTGGTTGAGCATGCATATGACAATAATTAGCACACACTTGTCCTAGGATGCTCCAGACATTTGCTGTAGTTTATTCAAAAATGTAATCACCTATACATTTTTGTATTCATTTATACAAGGAGGCAACAGATTGTATCGAATTATGTTCTACACTTTAACTAGGACAAACCATAAACTAGAGTGGCATGATTCGCTGGAAAACCTTTACTGGGGAACCCCTTTAATGGCCCTCTTAAAGTCTTGATATATATCTTTATGTGTTTGCAGTTGCCTCACCTCTCCAGAGTCCCCCAGATGCTCTAAAGTGATGATGCCTTTGCTTTTGCTCTCGTTGTCGCTGAGTATATCATCCTCGGACTCCACCAGAGAAGAGCCTGTGGAGGAGATGGAGGAGTTGGACAGTTTCCTGCGCAGGGTTCCGTCCACATCCTCATCCCAGTCCTCCTGCTGCATCTCCCTGGAGGAGCCGCCTCCCTCCGGGGTGATGGTGACCTGCGGTACCCGGGGAGAGTCCATCACAGCCGGCGCTCTGCCTGAGGACGACTCGGTGATTTGAGCGGCTCTCTGAACGAGATCATCGCAAATCTGTTGTGCCTTCCCGGCTGCCCTTCGCTCTGAACGCGACCCCTCTGTAAATGAAGTCCCAGAAAGACCGAAGTCCTTGGAGCTCTTCCTCCTGCACTCTTTGGGCATTGGAGACCTGAAGCACTTCAACCTTCAAATCTGGTCATTTCACTTTCCCGAAAGTTCAGTATTAGTTGTATTCAGTCGATCCTCAGAGATACTTCCTCGTGTTTGTTGTCCTTTGTCACACATTAAAACAACTCTCTGATAGCCTCTCTGCTCTGCGCGTGATGTTGGAAAGGGGAACCCCTCTCTGCTGGTGGCTTGGCTCGCGCGTTTACGCGGTTAAACACTCACGCGCACCGGCGCACTACACAACCGTAGAAGGATTATTATCTTCCGCAATGCCTCTCCGCTTCCTGACTGTAGAGTTAAACCAGCTGACAGGTTCAGTCTTGTAAAGGTAAACACATTTTTTCCCTTGAGCATGAAAATAGGCTTCTACATTAATCTCACTCTAACGGGAATATGCCTTTAAATCACAATGATATTAATATACCTTCAGATTAAAAGGCAGTAGTTTAACAAGCAGCCACACAGGCATTATCATATAAAACATGTTTTACAGTAGTTGCTTCTTCACATTTTACACAAATACATGAATCCTACCTGCATAAACACATGTTCAAAATCTTCAATCTATATTTTTACTAAATGGTGTCATTTATTTAAAATAAAAATATTTCTCCCTCCTAAATGGCCACTAGAGGGCGAGCTTTATGAAACCTAGATTAATTTCTTTAAAGATTGAACAACTCAATGATCTTTAATTGACTGGTTTCCTTTGTTGTATTTCGGGCCTTGTAGACTTTACAGCTACAGTACACTAGGGAAATTGGCTAAATGGAAGTTAAATAATGTAATTCTTCTTCTTCTTCTGGGGCCAAAAGGATTTCACTTGTAAACACTACATTTTTGGAATAAATTATTTGAATTATTTTTTATTCCTCTGTGTGAAATTGCCATTATGAAGAGAAAGACCAAAACATTAATATCTTTTCAAACTTTTGATCAGAATTGCATTTGCCAAGTTATTTTGAGTGGGCCCTGAGCAAACAAGTGATGTTACGTTTAGGTGAGGTGGGAGGGGTAAGGCGGGGTTTATAAAGGGTGGGCCCTGAAGTTAAAGTCAGTCAAAGAGTGATAATGGATGGAAAAGAGGATGGAGTTGCGGCCATGGCAGCCACCTACCAAGGCTTTGACCCTGCGGCCTATCTGCAGTACAACTACACTCCACCAGGGGCTGACTTTGAGAATAAGGACAGCGTTTTGCTCTGGAAAATGGGATGCCTGCACAGAGCTTTCACTGAAGGTGAGACAAAGGGGTTACAAAGATGCTTCAAATATGTGCAGAATAGAAAATGCATATATAGGCCTTTTGTGTGTTAGTGTTAAAGCATCACACGAATATGTTTGCAAGTTTTGTGTCCTCTTTCAAAAATCATGTTTGGGACTTGGATGTCTTACTCCACCATTCCAATGAGCCATTTATTCCTATTTATTAAAAAATATGGAAGCAGACTCTTGAAACTTGTAGAGGTAATCAATCAAAAGTAAAGTTTTAAGTCGGCTTTGTGTTTATCAGTGTTATATATTTTAAAATTGAATGCTTAGGCAGTTTAATTGGTCTGCTCTGCTTTAAGTGGAGTAGGTTAATATGTGAAAAAAAAACATTCTGTTGTAAAATGAGAGGCGAGATTTAACCAGATGTTAGACGCATACCTAAAGAATCCCTGTAGAGTAAATATGTGAAATGGAATTACTGTTGTAAATTAAAATGTGTTTATGCAGGTTCACAAGGGGGCCCGGAGCAAAATTGAGTTGTAAGCCCCTGTTAACCCCCAGGGCTTGTTGCACTATTTGTATATATCCACCAATCAGCTACAGTTCACCCAAGAGAATATATATGACAAGCCTAGAGCTCTGTACACATAAACCTTGCCATGCCCTCTCCAACAGTATAAACACATAGCAGAGAAACTAACAAAGGTGTTTTTGTGTGACAAAACCTGGACAAAAACCCAACTCTGTCACCAACGTTGCCAAGTTGGTAATCCAGCCTTGCTGACTTTAGCTTTGAGAAAGGTGTGATTGTTGGGTGTGCTAAAACGAATATGTTGGTTAATGCAAATATTTGAAGAATGGACATGTTTTCAGGTCAAGTTTGTTTAAAATCTGAGATGTGAGATTTAGGGAACGCCTTTAGAAGGATGCTTGGATTAGTGATGAGAAATAACACCTTTAAGATAAATGAATAAGAGTTCTCCCTAATTGAATCTAAAGTTTGGTGGCTTCACCTCCTTCTCCTCTTTATGTGTCCTCCCAGGTGATGTGAGTGGTGAGCTGCTGGTGGACATCGGGTCAGGTTCTACCCTGTACCAGGTTATGAGTGGCTGTGAAATTTTCAACAAAGTGATCCTTACCGACTTCCTAGAGGTCAACCAACAGGAGCTGAAGCGCTGGCTCAGGAACGCAGAGGACAGCGCCCTGGACTGGACTCCATTCCTGAAGCATGCCTGCATGCTGGAAGGCCGACAGTATGAATTTTTCCTCCCTAACTTTTGTGTAATATTGCAAAACATGATGTGATATTCATTCAGTATTATACCGTTACATATTTTTCAGTGTTTGATTTAGTGATTTATCAGGCCCTCAGCGTGGACAGAGAAAGCTGCTCGGCTGCGTTCAGTTGTCTCGGACGTTCTCTATGTTGAACGTGCACAGCCCTGGCCCCCCCACAGACTGGCCCAGGTGTGTGCCAGTCTGAAGAAGATGGGCTTCACTCTGATCAGGCTGGAGGTTTACACGCTGCCTCAGGACATGCGGGTGGGGGTGGACGACGTTTCTGGCGTGTTTTTTGCAAAGGCAATGAAGGATTAAAGAGAGAGTTAAGTGGCAAAATGTAATAATAGGAAATTTAAGATTTTACTATCTTATTTTAAACTTAAATAATCTGAAATGATTCAATCAATGTCCTTTATTATTGGAAGTGTTTTAAATGCTTGGTGGTATAAGTTTGTCCTGTATTATTGTGTTCACAATAAATGTCACTATTATCCTATGTCTCAAGTCTCACTTCAATTCTGACACTTAATGTATACCCGAGGTTGAAACCACTGGAACACATTCAGTTCCTTTTCTTTTCAATCACTTTTCGGTACTGAAGTTAAATAAAATACAAATGTATTTAAAATAATTGTACTAGCCTACCTATCAAGTGTGGTGCCAGGAAGTAATTACAACATGGAGAAAACTGAAGTTACATTTGAGTGGGAAGAGAATAATTGAAAGAGAAGGTTATTCATACATACATTGGGAGACACATAATAAAGTACAACTAATTGAAATATAAATAAATTAAATATACTTTACTTTATTTTCTCCACTCGATGTAAAGTACCCCAGTCCAGCAGGGGGCGTTAATGCGCCAATACACTGGTTTACCAAGCGCCAACAAACGGAAAGAAAAAGACGGTTGTGGTGACAGCAGAGTGAGACCTCTCAGGAGAAGCTAGTCCACGGTCAGACAAGGTGTAAAGTTGGTGTTTCTTGTTCTATCCTTGTATCTGTCAGTCTGCGAGCAGCACCATGTTTGCCGTCAGAAACGCTCTCCGCCTCGGCTCCAGGCTGTCCGTCCCCGCGGTAGCGAGGAGAGGCTGCTCCGGGGCTGCCATCCCGGTGGATGATGTGGTGAACGGGCTCACCGACGACCAGATACAGGTTAGCTAACTTGACACACAAAGTTCACTTATCAGCTGGCTGAAAAAGAAAAAAACAGTCACATTATCACACAACTAAAGTATGTTTTATGAAGTTTAACAGTCAACAGTGAAGGGTTTAAGGACGTTACGCATATGAGGTGATGACATAACATAACATTAGCAGTTAAGGAGACCTTCATATTAGCCGACCCTGCTAAGCTAACCACCTAGCAAACAGATGTTTCACACTAAACATCAACCTAATATTAGTCTGAATTATTTTTGTTTTGCACTTGTATAATCGCTTCAGCAAGTGGCCCTTTCAAAGTGCATTTGTTTAAGCGTAACCAGCTTTATTTACCAATATTCGCCTTGCTAGCCACCAGCTAAGTTCTCCTAGGGAAAGTTGGTGAAAGGTGAACGGCTCATTGAAACATGCTTTCCAATCAAGAAATATCAACCCAACTAATGGGGACAGCAGGTTAGTAATGCTTTAAACTAAAAGAGAGAATCAGGGCATTAGCTGGTAGCAGAGCAGGGGGTGTGCTTCATATAAAGGATTTGATTGGGTAAGAGTGGCTCTCCTCCAGTCCTGAATATTATGAATAAACCTGAACAATCATTTAACCGATGTATGCATGATTGTGAGATGTCTTACCAAAGTGACATCAACAAGATTCGAGAAGAGTCAAAGGCTTTATTGTTATATGCACACTACGGTGTAGTTATGGCAATGACATAAAACAATACAAATAGTGCTTGAATAAATTGATTAGCAATAAAATAGTGCAAGATTATAAGTAATGCAGGAGAAGTGAACTGTATGTCAAATAAAATACTATAAGCTACATTTTGCAGATAATGTTGCAATTGACCAAGTAAATGCAGGAGTCTATATTTATGTAAATAGAGTAAGATAAACAAGTACATCATGTAAAATGAAGTACTGTACAGTGGAATAAATACTGCTTATTGTAATAATAAATAGATTTGTGAGATGCAAACAGATCAGTGCTAACAGCACACTTGATAAAGATATATAGCTAATCCATTTCTGCCATGAAATCAAATGACGGAGGAACATCAGAACACATGGCTGCTTTTTCATTATTCAGTGCCTTTTTAATAATGAATCATTTTAAAGTATTTTGTTCTTCTTGTTTGTTTGCACAGCTCAGGCATGCGGTTCGTAAATTCTGTGCAGAAAAGCTTGCACCTCAAGCTAACGAGATCGACAGGACAAATGAATTTCCAGGAATGCGGGTGAGTTGAATCACCACATCATACCTGTGGTTTTCTGAACGAGTTGAATTGCTAATAAAGTGGTGTGATGGTCATGAGTGTGAGCCAATTTACCATCTAACCTAGAGCAGGATTTCTGTTTTGGTAACAATTCGCATTGTCTCTCCTCCAGAAATTTTGGCTAGAAATGGGGGAGATGGGACTCCTTGGGATCACAGCTCCAGGTAAGACAGCTGAAGGAAAACACCATCAGTGATTTGAAGTAGTTGAATGACAGCTGGTGGAAA
Source organism: Notothenia coriiceps (assembly GCF_000735185.1). Lineage (NCBI taxonomy): Eukaryota > Metazoa > Chordata > Actinopteri > Perciformes > Nototheniidae > Notothenia > Notothenia coriiceps. Next base: position 54,947 of record NW_011364553.1, read on the forward strand.
GTGGTCCTCTCTTTTTTTTGTTATGTTTAATATGAATGTATTCTCAACATCTCTTCTCAGAGGAATATGGAGGTACAGGGCTGGGATACCTCGATCATGTCATTGTGATGGAGGAAATGTCCCGAGTGTCAGCAGCCATTGCTCTCAGTTACGGCGCCCACTCTAATCTCTGCGTCAATCAGATGGTGCGCCACGGCAACGAGAAACAGAAGGAGAAATATATTCCAAAGGTCTGGACCAAAACAGCTCATGTTATACATAATAAACTGTTGAACTAAGATGGATTAAGTTCTTTGTGCTCATCATGGTGTTTTCCTGACAGTTAATGACAGGAGAGCACGTAGGAGCGCTTGCCATGAGTGAGCCCAACGCCGGCTCTGATGTCGTATCCATGAGACTCAAAGCGGAGAAAAAAGGTATGACAAACTCTGCATAAATGTTATTTCTATTATTTAGTTTTTTATTTTACATCATCTTAATTTGTAGTTCATATACTTCTAGTTATTATTTTATTTTTTTATATTCATCTGAATTATTTAAATCCTTATGCTGCTGCTACACCTGACACTTATCTTTTTAATTTAGTTAGTTTTTTATATACTTGTGCCTGTATACAGTAAAGGCTTGATTGTATGTTTAAACTATAATGTGTGCTTGATGGTCATTGAATAAATGCCTGAAATTTCAATTTTCTCCGAGATGAAAAGTCACTATCTGTTAATAATGTTGTTCTGTGAGGAGAGATTTTGTCACCATGATCGCATCCACGCACATTTCTGTCACAATAGTTCACAGATGTGTAGTCGAGCTCAAAAGGAAGGGCAAGTTTGAAGATGGCCCGATTCGGCCTGATCCCATTGCATTATGTTTGATTTTAAGTTTAATGATAGATTCGTGTTTGAACAGGTTTAACCAAATAGACTTGGATGCTTCCAGGATAAGAGAATAAATTATTGAGCTGTGGCCTAGCTTAAATCTTTAATGAGAAACTAATGATCAATTAACCACAACAACAGGTGCACTCACATCATCTCTTAACCTATGATTAACATCTCCAGATTTGATCATGCATCCAGACAAATGGTTTTAAACTCCAGTGTGATTTCCACTTATATATTTACTTTGTGTTTTTCTAACAGACGACTACTATATTCTGAATGGCAACAAGTTCTGGATCACAAATGGGCCCGATGCCGATGTCCTTATTGTTTATGCAAAGACAGATCCCAAGGCCCATCAAAAAGGCATCACAGCATTTATTGTTGAAAAGGTAAATCCAATTTAAGATGGATTCTTCTCCGTCTCAGGCTTTACTCGTGGCTCAGAGGACACTGTGGGTTTAAACTTTTGCAGTCAGTTCTGGGGATCAGTCTTGCATTTTATCAATTGATTATAATACAAAATAATGCAATAGTACATCACAGCAATTTAAAAAAAAGTTTGTACATGTTTTTTTAGGGAATGCCTGGATTCTCTACAGCACAGAAGCTTGACAAACTGGGCATGAGGGGCTCCAACACCTGTGAGCTGGTCTTTGAAGACTGCAAAATCCCAGGTGTGTGTTTAAGGGCCAACAGTGTAAAGCATAGCAGTTGTTTTTTTTAATACATGTTTTGGCTCACTGTATGATCCTTTAAACTGATAGTGTATGTTCATCTAACTTTGGATTTTCTATTTGTTTCCTCGTAGAGAATAACATCCTTGGTCCGTTGAACAAAGGGGTTTATGTGATGATGAGCGGCTTGGATCTGGAGAGGCTGGTGCTTTCAGCAGGGCCCATCGGGTAAGTTCATTTCAGAATTGATATTAAACTCTTCCGAAAATGAGGATGTATATCAAATTGTATTACCATCCCCGAGCTCATGCTGGAGTTCATCTTTGAGTCCTTGTGTGTATTCTTTTAGTCATGTTTGCTACTGTTTTATAGTGCTGTCTGTTATCTCTTTCACATATTCATTACCATCAGTAATTGCTTATCAGTCTGACCTTTTGGATTTGAATAGTAAATAAGATGTGATACACTTTTATTGATCCCCAGAGGGGGAATTGGATTGTTGCAGCAGCACAAGGACAGCAATAAATACAAATACAGCATAAATAAAAAAATTGACATAAAACTACAATATAAACACGAAGTAAATATCACACCAAATGACAGAACTACCAAGTCTATTACATACAAAATCTAGATTATCAATCAAATAAATCAATTGAAAACATCTTATTGTACATTTTTACATCTCTGTTAAAAGTTTATTGTGGTGAAAATGTGAATGTAAACACTGTTCACTTGTCAGTTGGCTTGTCTGCATTTGAAAAAAGCTACTGGCACATTTACTTTGCATGTTTGTGTGTCGTTAACATGAGCAGTCTTTACTTTTGATGTAACTGTTATTACTGTAGCGCATAGATAATTATTCTAAAGCGAGCATTGAAACACTATTTATTTTTTTCCAATTGCTTATCAAGTGCAATGTATTATTGCAAACAGAAAAGAAGTTGCTAAATATTCACACTAACCAACAACATGAATGCTGTTCAAACATTTAAATGGTAGCAGCAGTTAATGGAAACAGCGTGACATTCATATGTTTTCTGTTTTCTACCCTGCAGGTTCCATTATGTGAGCTGCTTTTCAATATCCTATTATGAGACTTGTTTGAATTATTCAGAAGACTTTAACAAATGTTTCACTTTCCAGCATCATGCAGGCCGTTTTGGACAACGCTGTTCCCTACCTGCACACCAGAGAAGCTTTCGGACAGAAGATCGGACACTTCCAGGTTTGACCATCAGACTTCTCTTTATACAAGAAAGTAGAGTTTGAATCGTGATTAGGCCTGTCGCGATAATCGATAAATTGACTTATCGTACGATAAATAAAAATGGACTCGATAACTTTTCTGAGCTCGATAAATTGCCGTTTACATAAAGATGTGACCAGCATTTTAGCCTGGAGCGCTGTGGCTGCCAGACGCGCTGTGAGGGGCGGGGCTGACACACAGCCAGGTCAGGACACTCCGCGTGCACGTGCAGCAGCGTAGCAGCCAAATTAATAATATAGCGACAAGCGGGAGACAACGTGTGACTTACTCGCGGGGAATTTAAAGTGAAATGGAATTGGTTACAAAACCTAACTACACATCTCGATTCTCCGGTGTGGCAGTATTTTGGATTCAAACCAAATCAACGAGGCGAACCTACGGACTTGAATGAGCCGGGCGGTGTGTCGCATTGGTTTAAAAAAGGTAGCGACAAAAGCAGGCAATACCACGCATTTTAAACCACCTAAAACACAACCACCCCATTCCGTTTTCCCAGCTGGGAGCAAACACGGCAGCTGGAGATGGAGAGCCCCCGCCCGACAATGCAAACATGTTGGTGTTCCTTGCTCGAAAACTGAGAAAAACAGATTTGGATATGGCCTGTTGAGGCATCTGGGTCTTTGACAGTGGACTGTACACTTGACTGTTGTTTTAAGGAGGTTTTTTTTGCTTGTGAGATAATGTGTGCTCATATTTATTTATTTATTTATTTATATATATATATGAGAGAGAGAGCTCTGTTTTCCAGCCTGACTCTATTTAATTTATTGTTTTGGTTGTTTTATTTATTAATTTATATATTTTAATATTATTTCACATTTCATTTGCAATGTTGAATGTTCAATAAAAAGTTATGTTTGAAAGGATGTACTTGAATTAAGGTGCCGACAATATTATCGTTTATCGCAATAATTTCCAGAAAAATGTATCGTCCAACACAATTAATTATCTTGACAGGCCTAGCTGTGAAGTCTCGAATACGTGCTCAGACACTAAAGGACCCCGAGAACGCGAAAATTGAGACTCTGAGGGTGGGAGACATGTCTGCGTAAATCTGCAGGGATGT